>NW_026849584.1:0-45666 GCF_030869305.1 Colletotrichum tamarilloi | reverse complement strand
CGATCCCAATACGAAGTTCGCGAACATCAGGGATATCCATCGGGCTCAAATCGAAGCGGGTGAAAAGGAGGTTATCACGGCTGAATCCAGCGACTCTGAATGCCCTAGTGAGGCTGGCAGCTGTATTGTAGTGGGTGTGGTTGAGGATCAATAGTTAATAGTAATGAGGAGGTTGGGTTGTGATCCCATCGTTTTTGTGGTGCCAGAAACAGGGGGGTGCCAGGAAGTGGGTATGTTGACTTATCGCAATGCGTGTGTAGCCTGAACTCAGCCGTCAAAAAGGTGTGGGCTGATAGAATGGAAGGAAAATATATTCCACCCACCTTTGCCCTTCGGCGCCGACACTCCTCGCACGCCTTTGACGTGTACCTGCGCTTCGGTTGGCTTGCGGCCCGCTCCGACGACGCTTGGGGCATAGCAGCGAAGGAGAGGAGACACAAATAAGATGGGCAAGGGTCCTCCACCACGGATGATATAATCCTTTCTGATTCAGTCCGGGGACACCTTCGATTTTGGTTCAATGAGGAAAGTCGGACGCACAACGGTTGACACTTGGTAATAGTTCGCAATTTCTCTTGCCCGATAACCACGGCACTGAGATGGTCAAGGATGGGGCCAATCACATGGACTTGAATCAATGGATGACTAAGGAGCGGGGGAGGAATTCATATTCCGCCCTATGCGTCATGGCACCAATATCTTTTCATGACTTTTGAGCTAGAATTTCGTTGACAAAGGATTGAATTCCATTTCTTACAAGCCAAATCATGGTGTTGCTATAGAGAAACCCTCCCGTTTCCAGAGGCTCCGATGCTACCATTGAGGTTTTGCAAGATTGGCTACGCTGTGATGGCTTCCAGCTCCTGTCTGGAAGTGTATCCGGACGCTTTGATCACGCCGGGTGGGGCCGCGACGAGTAGGGAATCTTCATGGAGTTCTCCTGGTAAGATGCAAGTAAAATCCTGTAAGATCTGTATGTTGAGATAAATACACGGGAAGCTCTGATTCTCCATGCTGGCTTGGAAGATGCGATAGCGAGAAAATGATTGCCTAGACAAGAGACATGAAGTCCCCAGTCCGAGAATAAGGCCACCTCCGGCCTTGGCCCGGAGATCAGATCGCGTAAGACCCAAAATAGAAGTCAGATAAGATCCCCGTGCGGATCAACACCGTGTCGGTTCATCTTATGCCGGGCCACCGACTTGATTACTCCCGTCTTTGTGAGGGAAGGATTTCAATGCTCCTGGAATTTTCTGACGGTCTGATTTGTCGCCAGTCTCAAATTCTCGGTGCGCATGAACGGAAGGCGAGCTGAAGTGAAGGATTACCGGACCTCTGACGAACATGAAGGCTCTATCGCGTCCCTGATTCTCCAGAGCGCACAAGAGCATAACCTGGACCCCTACCTTTAAGCGCATGCTGAGCGCATATTGACGACGCGGCTCAGCCAGGGACACCTATACTCGATCGCAACGCCCCGAAATCGACATTCGCTTTTACAGCAACAACGAGGTGCAACCGTCAGCGCCATGACCGAGAGACACGGACAGACAGCGGGTCTGCGTTTTAGCGCGCGTGGAACGCACCGACGACACCTCAAGCACACCCTCGGCGCAGCGAACTAGCCATATTGTCGATCATAACAACGCCTGGCCTTATGTAGGCACTCAGACGGTTGGTTTGAAGACTGGGTTAGGAGGTAATTGATTGGTGTATTCTCGAAGTCTTCGGGGGGAAACGCTTACTTGCAGAGACTTGATAAGTGTAATCCCGACCCGTGACGATCCCTCCCTGATGGCTGTCAACGGCTTACGCCGCAAAGGGGATTTTCTTTCACTAGATCATGTCTTCTTCGACGATGAGACAATCCTGAGGATATTTTAAGCCTCATATTGACTTCAATGTAATCTGTCGTGGACGATCTTGCAAGTGCAGGTCTCGCTAAGTTGTGGTTGGGACGAAACTAGGGGTTTTGATGAGCTCCAGTAACCTCCAAGCTTGCGCAGGTGCCAAGTAGGGCTACAGCTCGAGTGCGCAGGCCGTGTGATGGGAATGCGGAGACTGCTCTCCAGAGACACGCGTAACTACAACTCTTATGCAACAAGATGCATGTCTCGGACGAACACCTGGGTGATGGGCATGTCTCACGCAGCATTCGGGAAGATGGTAGGAGCTTCGCGACCAAAGCTTCGGGACCAAACGCAAACAGCGAGAGCCACCGCAGCTGGGTCAAGGTTCGAGAGACATGGTTTTTGGACTGAAACATTTCCAAGAAAACATGTCCATCGAGATAATTGTTCACTGTTTCTTCTCTCAACGCCACATGTCTATCCTACCAACCCAAATCCTTCTGTTTTCGTACCAATATCGAGAGTCTGTTAATCTTACCTGCGTTAACTAGAGCCCCCCACGGACTTCTCCACGGATGCCCGCCTTCTCTTCCCCTGGGCCCCTGAAAGAACAAACAAAACCCGAGCCCATTAGCGTGCAGCATCGAGGTCTCCTAGCGTCATGCTTCAACGTCCGGCTCGGCGGGAGCACGGTCGGGGCACGGCCGGCCCGGTGCCACTTAGCCTCCCTACTTGCGTCTCCTGCTACTTGCCCCCCGCGAACCATACCGTCCTGAACCGTCAGCGGCGCAACGGTCAGTTCACTCTTTCCATGGGGCTCCGATGGTTGGATTCAGAGTTAAGGATGAAGAAAGTATAGGGGGGAGAAGGGGGGCAGACGGTGTTGCATGGTATGGAAACCTCCAACCGTCCGAAATGATTGAGTTTGTTGCCCGCCTGAGCGAGGGGGAAAGAGAGACATCTATAAGAAGGTTCCTGCTTGCCTTTGGTCATCGTGCATTGCCAGCCTCGCCATTCATTACATACTTCAGCCAGGACTAATCATACTCACTTCTTCACGATACCTCGATCTTTCAAACCCCCACCAAAATGCCTTCCACCGTCGTCTCTACCCCCGTGCCCGCCGGCGTCGACCGCAACGCCGTCCTCTCCGCCATCCACAACCACGACCTGATGGTCAAGACCCTCTGCCCGGCTCTCATCTCCTACAACCTCGAGTCCGGCTCCGTCGGCGTCGGCCAGTCCGCCACCTACTCCGTCACTGACAAGAAGCCCATCGGCCAAACCACTTACCAGCTCACCATCACCAACCTCGAGGACGGCGTCGACACCCTCGTCAACGCTAAGCCCCCCGTCGGAACTCTCGTCATCAACGGCAGGTGGCGCATCGTCAACGAGGCTGCCGGTCTCATCCTCCGCGAGGAGGTCGACATCGAGGCCAACATGCTCATGAAGAAGATGGCCAAGGGCAACGTCGAGAAGACCCACCCCGAGCAGCACGCTGCTCTTCTGGTCCAGGCTGGCAAGGCATAAATGATGTATCAAAGCGACTATACCCCACTGGCTGAGTTCATCGCCTTTGGAACCCGCTCGGTGTGATTGGCGTTCAACGGATACTGGGATCTTGTGATGAGATTACCTCTGATACAATAATGGGAATATGACATTTTGGGATACTATAACATTTGCTCTCGCATGTGGAGCTGCTTAGAATCTTGTGTACCGAACCTTCGTGACTTGATCGTTCCTCATGATGTAGGTTGGCGAGAACTGGTTCTGGATTCACCCAATCTCAACGCTTAAGCCTTCGACGCTTCTTCGGGAACGTGAGCGACGACCTCGATCTCGACCCGCATATCGTCCTCCCCAAGCCTCGGTACTCCCACGCACGTCCAAATCGGCTTATGGTGCGGCATCCACTTTCTAAAATTCCGTACCATGGCTGCCAAAGCTTCGTCATTAATCGGCACATGGTATGAGTTGACTCGGAACACCTGTTCCCAGCCTGCTCCACCGGCATCCTTGAGATTGAGATCCACGTTGGCGAATGCTTGATCGATTTGGGCGTTAATTTCCTTGTAAAACTCGCCCGTTTTGGGATCCCATCCGCCTGAGTTATTGTGTCAAGTTGTGTTTGGATTTGAGACGACTATTGGAAGCGCGACATACCTTGACCAGAGCACTCAATGCGGTCGCCAATCTTCACTGCCTGGTTGTAGCTGAAACCCGCGAGATTTCTCTGGCCTACGCCTTCATAGGAATAATACTTGAGATGAGACATGTCGGCAATGTTCTTTTGGGCCGTTAAAGGATTGAGACGTGGTGACTAGGCTTTGGCTGAAAGAGAATCAGTACACGTAATGGCAGCGGCCTTGAGTTACGTCCTTGCGATTCGACAGTCGTTTTTATATAAGAATTGAGGCAGTTTGCGCAATCAATAAACCTCGACGTCATATAAAGACAGCGGAATCTATATTCCTCTACATGCGGAGCACCTTGGACTAAGGTAGCGCCTGACTCGAGCCGACCCGATTACCTATGCGGGGCTCTTCCGACTACAGAGTAAACATATCTAACTTTGGAACCTTTCTACTTTAACTGCTTTGTAACAGTTTCAAACAGGATTTCGCATTTATCGTCATTGTGGAAGTTGATTACCTATTCCGTGATGTTACACACAAGCATATCTGCATCCCCAATTTCTCTGCTCAAAAGGCAACATTTTCTGTGTGTGTATGAAATGTCCCTTTCTCAGAGATACGATACTTTATGATAGAGGGTTGGACCTCGCCTAAAATACGACTTGACCAAATACACTGGTTGAAAAGTGCAGTCGGATCAAAGCTAACAGTACAAAACCAAAGACAAGTCAAAAGTCAAACATAGAGAGAGCAGACCAAGCCAAAACTAAATCAGAGACGAACAACTTTTGAGTCTCCATCTACACGCCGTCATCGCGTTTACAGCAGAATTACCCCTCACCGGGCATACTGCTAGTTCTCATCCCTTCACTTACTCACCCTTGCCAAGCAGAACCAAGTTAGCCACGTTCATCGCGGCCATGATGACCCAAACCAAGACCGCAAAGCCAGCAGTGTACCACGAATTCGCCATCTTGACGGTGCCGTCCGTAGGGATTGCTGTGGACTCTTCCTCGTCAGTCCCTGCACTACCGACCCTGAATCGGGCGCTGCCGCCCGGTCCATCCCGGACCGTCATGAACTTGTCTCTGCAAGTGAAGTAAATCAATGGCGCAGTAACAAACGGCAAAACGACACTAAGCACGACCTGCGAAGCATTCAATGCTTCGCTGACGCCCTTTCGCCCAACAGCGCCGGCAATAACAATGCTCGGCGTAACGCTGATACTCCGCGTCGCCAGGCGTCGCAGCCAAGGACGGACTTTCCAGTTCAGTGCGCCCTCGCTAACCATCTGCCCAGCAATGGTACACACGATACCCGCCGAGACGCCAGAGAGAAGCAGCGCGAGAGCAAAGATGGTGCCCGCCGCCTTGGAGATGGAGTCCGTGAGGAGTTGGTGGATGCTAAAGATGTCGGCGTCCGGTGCTTCTGGATTCCCATATAGGGAGACGCCCGCGACGATGAGGATGGCTGAGTTGACGAAGAGGGCGAAGGTGAAGAGGGAGATGCTCAGCTCGGCGGTCGAGGTTTTGAGGGAGTGTTTGATTGCTTTGGCGGAGGGCACGTAGTAGCCTTTATCAATGCTATCGCCGTTGAGGTCGACTTCATCCATTTCGGGGGGTAGGAGGTTGTGTTTTGTATCGTATTCTCGGAGGCGGGCTTGGACGATGCCAGAGCCGAGGTAGAGGCTGTGCGGCATGACTGTTGCGCCCAGGATCCCGCAGGCTTGGTATAAACTGCATGCTGTCAGTAAGCCTGTTCTGGAGGAAAGGAGGTGGAGGGGATTACCCTTGAGACTCGACCACGGCACGCGATGGCAGATACCCCTGAAAGACTTCCCCAACCGGTGTATCCTTGATGAGGGAGAGCTGGATGCAGAAGCAGACGACCACGGCCAGCACCAGGCCGATGATGAAGTACTCAAAGATTCGCAGGCCTCTCATAGATCCGTGGGGCCGGTAAAAGATGAGAATAATCATGACGTCCAAGATGGAGATTGCGCATCCTGCAACGAGAGGTATGGCCGGCACAAGTAGGTTCAGACCAATCGCGAAGCCAATCACCTGCCCAGCCGCATCACTTTAGTAAACTGAGGCCTTGGAGACGGAGACATAGCAATTATCGACCACACTCACCTCGGCAATATCTGTTGCGATGATGGCAACCTCTGCGAATACGTAGAGGACGTAGTTCATCCATCGCGGCAAGAAGGCCCGACATGCTTCAGCCAGGTTGAGCCCCGTGACGGTACCAAGCTTGATACAGAGGCTCTGGAGGAAGATGGCAAAGAGGTTGGACAAGAGTACGACAAAGAGCAACCTGAAACGGTAGCTTGCTCCTGCAGCGACGTCTGTTGAATAATTTCCGGGGTCGACTGTGAAAGGTGAGGAGGGCTGTTAGTCAAGTTCACTACTTTTCGCGGGTATCCACGGAAGGAGAGAGCCAGGAAGAATCTCACTATACGCAACAGCAATCATGAACCCGGGCCCGATAAACGAGCCAAACTTCACAATGGCCTTCTTCAACGGACCATACAAGGCCTGATGAATCTTGGGCGTGTCTCCTCCATCATCAGGGGGAAGTTGACGTGAGTGAAGGTTAGGGAGAGGGGTCGCGGGGACCTCCTCTCCCTCGGGTAGACCAAGTCCATCAGACTTGGTCGTCGCGGCCGCAGCCGCGGGGCCGGAGCCGCCTTTACCCCAATCCACATCGTCATAGGACCGCGATACATTCCCGTCGCCCGTCCCGGATTCCCCCCCCAGCGATAGGCCCTTGCCATCCTCCCCTGGCTCTAGGGCCCTGGCGTTGACGATGCCGTTGAGGTCTTGGTTGGTGGTCAAGTCATTGGACAGATCATTCGGGCTCTGGTTGTAGCCCTCCCCTTCGTAGGGTTCGTCTGTACGAGATGGACGATTCATTGTTTCGTTGCACTGTACTCTAAAGCAAAGGGCTAAGGAAAGAAAGGCGTGAATGACTTCATGACACGCGTTGTCGTCAAATCTAGGGTTGTCGGCTAAGCGGCTACTCAAAACCCATGACTAATCACAAGACACACCTAGCGGGCCCGTCTAGTTTAACGTCGGCTATTGTTGCCATTATCTACAAAGATGCATAGAGAATGGTATTCACTCATTTTCTCTAGATACTCATCATTGTTTGATAGCAGAAGCCGCCACAAGATGAAAAAGTGGTTGTTTCCTAAAGCGGCAAGTACGCTATGCAGTCCACTTTTGCCAAGCAGCCAAGCAGACTAGAGAATTCAAGGTTGCATGCAGTCCAATACTCCAAGTGACCAGAAGCTCGGGACTTTATAACGGTTACAAACGTTTCTAGATCTTGCATATATTGCCTCTCCATACAAGAGAAGAAGCTCGTTGTACTTCAGATTGATTTGCGGCTTTTTGACTTTTATTTCGGGACCGTGAGAGGAAGGGATTGACAAAACTATGGATGATGAGCATAGACATGTATATCGATACGTCAAGTTGCATGCGAATGGACGACTACCTACGAGGTTACAATACTACAGTCAAATACGGCAGAATGCATCGTTCTGCATACCTATTGACTAACTTTACAAGGACTTGCCTCGCCCAGCTCTAGATATAGCATATTTCTGCAGAGCATTCTGTCATGCGTTGTAGAGTCGCAGACCCGGCTCCTGATTTAATAGGCATGAGGCCCGTGATCACATTTCATCCGAGTCAACAAATGAAACTCGTGCAGGTAAATGCTTACAGGAACTTCGAATTGAAATTCCTACCTGAGTGACGAATGGCTCTCGTTTACAGATTCCGTTCCGTTCAGCATGCCGTGCAAGATGGGAATCAATCCTCTCGAGACCAACGGCACGGAAATGGTTCCAGCAGATCTATATCAAGTTCCTACGAATAGCTGGTCACAAAAGAGGAATCACTTTCATCGAACTTGGTCGTTCCGACATCAAGTTCAGAGTAGCGAAAACCAGCCAAAAGTCGATAGACGAACTGTAGTACCAATGGCCTTTGTATCCTACAGGCTATGGCCGGCAAGCTGGCCACTCTGTCAACTGCTAAGATGGCTTCAATATGAACATGCGGGCTTTTGTAGGGGCAATAATAAATTAACTACTAATCTGATCGTATTTCCCTTATATCTACTACCTATAAACAATCTCAAAATAGAGCAGGACGAGGAGATTGGCTGCACTCGGATGTAGTGATACCATCCAGTAGGTAGTTCATAGAATGATCTTAAAACGCCTTTCGTTCCTCCACGCCAAATATCTTTCAACGAGTAAATACCTTGATAGAAAGTTTTCCATCCCGTTTGCACAATGCCAACATCAATCTAGCCTCGTGCTATCTAGCAGGCGGGCCTCCTTAGCGAGATACTGTAAATGCTCCTAGCTATTTCTACGTAGGCCCCTCTGGATGAAGATCGCAAGCTACCTTACATAGCGCTTTTGATCGTCGAAAGGGCAGCAATAGAATATGTGTTAAGTGGCAGGAGATTGATGTTAATAATTTGCCATGAACAGGCAGGTATACTGGGTTCTTCTCAGCTTATGGACGATGAACAGCGTGCTAGCCTATCTCAAATTGCATTTTGTTAATATTGATTTTGCCTGTAACCACCTATCAACTCCCGTGCACTCATTTGGCGTCAGCTCATCGTCCCAACTAACCCAAATCTCATTCAGAATTCGTTGAGCTGACAAGCCCTCCCAAGTCCAGTTCTTGCGCCCCACTCCAAGAATCTAATACTTCCAAGCAGCAGACACCGCGAGCCTCCTCCACGAACCCGCGTCCCGGAGCCGATCGCCGCTCTCGTAAGGCCGATCATTCCTCACATATCGTCAGCTGCCATCATCCCACCAACACACATACGAACACCCCCTTTACCTCATCTCGATGCTCATTCGGTCTTGCGGCGGCTAGAACCGCCAATGGCAGCCTTCTTCGAGCACCCTCTCTCCGACGTCTGACGTAGGCTCATCCTCTGCTATCAGGTCCCCTTCTCTACAACCGTCTCCGACTAGCTCTATGCCGATCCATAAGCTCGGTGGGAGCTTCGTGTAACGACCATCGCACAACGTCGCGCTTGTATGGCCTCGTGTAAAATGTCGTACACCCTTCCACCCCCCTTCAATGCGTCCCAGAGCGTTTTTGACAAATTGTCGATAGAAATGCCTGGAATCGAGCCTTACTCGACAGAATATTTTCCTCGTGTGCAACTTTTTCCCGTCATACAAATTGTCCCGTAATACGAATCGATGGTGGGTGTTGTGGGCGACATCGGTAATCGGTGGCAAATGACGTCGGCGTGCTTTCGTTATGTTCGGAAGTTGGTGAGGGATCTTCGTGTGGCGCAGGTCAACCACCACAGATTTCGCAGGCCGCGACTCATTCGTGACGAAAAACTATTGGGTATCGTCAATCTTACAAAAAGTGGTCGAGATTGCAAGCTGTCACTAGATGGCCCTGTCGTGATTGCGGAAGCCAGGTCGATGAGGATGAATGAAAGAAATTCCTTTGGTCAATTCGAGGTCGATACCTCTCCCCGCCTATGGCGAGGTATATAAACAATATGCGAACGTAATCCCCAAGGCCGTAGCCCTATACCAAAAGCCCGAAACGCCTGATGCTGTCCTATGCCCAATATGTCATTTGACGGTTTGTCGAAACCCCCAATGATGATGATGTTCGTTAGTGTACAAGTTGCGAGCCGATGCAAGTTTTTTTTTTCCTCTCCAAATACCGTGTCCGTGCCGTAAAGCCATAAACGAGTTCAGTATAACGCTATAGGCCATTTCGGCCACAAGGGGGTATCATGCCCTTCGCGGGCGGTGTCCGATTAGGCAGTGTAGTGGATGCTCGAAGAGCACTTCCTTGGTGTGATTGTTCCTGAATGGCGTCAGGATGCGCGTCCCCCTTCATAGGTGATCAAGCTGTCGCGGTCCGAGTGCGAGTCGACGATGGTAAGGAGCGATTCAACGGGGGTGATGTGATGCAATCTGTGTCCACCTCTTCAATCTGAAAGTGTGCGTAGATGCCTTATTTCTTGCCCTTGGTTGGCGCGGCAGTGATTTTACTCGTGGTCATGAGGTCGCCAATGTATTTTTGGAGGAACTTGTTGTTGTTATCGAGCTTGTCATGTTCTTCTCTGACGGCCTCGATGCGGTTGAAGATGGTCAAGAGCGAGTCTTGCAAAGCCTTTGCGTGTCTGTAGAGAAGGGTGCTATTAGTGATTGGCGCGTCTTGAAGTGGCAGAGGGTTTCGTTTACCTCTTGAGCTCTTCTCGCGCTTCCCTTCCTAGTGCTTCGATGTCTTCACTGGTCCTCCGTGGGCTCATAGCCCTCACGTCGTCGGGTCCAAACTCTGCATCTATTGGGCCCACTGCCGAGCTGTCCCGGGGTACCACCAACGGCCCGCTGCTCTTTCTGCTGGGCAACCGAGGTCGGATAGGAGTTGGCTGGTGGATGTGGTGCTCGTCGTGGTCGTGATCGACAGAAGAAGAAGATGAGCTTGATTGGGACCGCTCGATGTGAGGAGGGAGATGCGATTGTTCGCTGAACTGTGCTTGGTGCTCGTTGTCCATGTTGACAACGTTGTCGAGTTGGCTGCTGAGGTTGTACTGTGAAGTGGTGATTGTCGGTGAGAGTACTGCGCGAAATTGCTGGCGTTCAGGGGACGGTATGGATTGATACGATTGCCAAGGGACAGGAAAAGTTGGTTGCTAAAGAGCGAAGAGGGCGGCTCAAAAGGCAAATATGGTTTTGAATGGATGCAACTCCGTCACCAGGCTCGAGTTGAGAAACGGGGTCTTGCCACCTTGTAAAGCAGGGTCAAGGCTCTCTGGAGCAGGCTCACAGTGGCGGAGGAGTCGAGGATGGCGGCGGAAGAGTCAGGTGGTTGCAAAGGTGGTATTAGTAGCGGTGATGGCGGCGGGTGGTGGTGTATATGGGGCGTGGATTATTATGGAATGTAGGGGTATTGGTGGTTGTATTCCGGAAGCAAGTAGGGTCCTACCGGTCTCGTAGGCAGGGACAGAGCCGGCGGCGGGAGGAGGGAAGAAGAGCAGATGAAAAGGACCAAGCCGAGTGTCGAGCAAAGGGGAAGAGAAAGAAAAAAAGGCGCGGTGGGCCGCAACGGGTAGTGTATGACTATGAATGGGGGGCAGACGAGGTCTCGTGGGTAGTGGGTGGGTTTTTGGGCAGCCTCTGCCTTTTTTTTTTTTTTTTTTTTTTCTGCGCTCAATTTTCCCTCTTCCTTGTCACTTTGTCTTTGGGGGAGGGATATGTATGGGTTCTTGGAAGAAATCGTCTCTCGCGCCGATTACTTCTCTTTTGCTGCTCCTTAAGGTGGGGGTCGTATGGCAATCGGAATTTGGGAAGCGGGAGAAAAGAGAATAGAGACCCAAAGAATAGGTGACTGAGAGTGGGAATGTCGTGGAAGTAATACGGGATTGCGACGGTAGGGAAGACCGAGCGAGAGCACGGAGGTGATGAGCGACAGCAGGTATGGTATGTATGTATGTATGTATGTACTCGGTAGCATGCGGTTGCGTCGACGGCCGTGGTAGCTGTACATACAATGGAATGCGATCTGTGGGAATGGCAGAGAAAGAGGTGAAAGGGTCGCAAATAGCTGGCTTGGCTTGGGTGGGGTTTGCTTCAGGCGTTGACGTTTACAGGCGGCCAAGTTGTCGCGATCTGCGGTACTCAGGACCAGTTGCAAATGGGATGCCCTCTTTGGCCCTTTTGGTTGGACTTTGGAGGCTTTGTGGTGTCGATCGGATTGGGGCCCTTGCCAGACTCCCACCCAATGTCGTAGGAGTCGAGGATTGAGTCTGCGGCAAAGGCAGAACGGGGAGGGTGTGCGAGCGAGGGCGCCTGGAGTGCTGCTGGGGGTGGTGGAGAGTGACGATGGACACGACAGGGGTCATCGAGAGGGACCGCAACACAACGACAGGGGCGGGACAGGAAAGGTCGAAATGGCAGTCGTCCGTTGTAACTGGTTGTTATGTGTAGAGTGGCCCGGTCAGGCTGAAGCGGTGTGGAGAAGGATGATGTTATCGCAACCGTTTTGTCGCCGTGCGTGTGTCGTGGGTTGTTTTGCCTCTGCAACTCTTTCTCCTGAGGGAGCCTCAACTGGGACTGGGTTTGCTTGCTTTTCCAGACTCGAGAGGTGTTGCGTAGCTGGGTGTCTCTGTCATGCCGTGCGTCTTGGATGGTATTCTTTAGGGTATTCGCTGGTTCGCCTGGTCGGTGCGGTGCAAGCTGCAAAGAACTTGAGCATGCCACTATGCCAATGTAGTCAGCTAGGTACCTAGGTAGTGGCTAGGAAGCTGAGAGTTGGGAGATGCAGGTGGGGGCCGTGATGCTGTGCTACTGTATCCAAGCACGGTGTGGGATGTGCGTAGCCATGTAGGAATGGAATGCTATGGCATGTATGGGTTCATACTAACGTTTCCTGGTGTGTGGTGAGGGAGCGGCAGCATGGACGGCTCCCGTGTGATGTTTGATTGACCACCGAGTCCAGTGGAATTACGGGAGGGTCGAATCGGAGATGGTGAGAGCAAGCTGCCACACTGCTCCGGCGCCACTGAGTGCAGTAGTGGCTAGGGTAGATCTTGACCATGATCCAGTTCGTGATGCTGCGGCTGCGGTAGCAATCTGCTCTCTACCAAGGTATGCAAGCAGGAAAGATGGCGGCAACCGTGGTCTTGGACTTTGTAGTCTGATGTGCTGAATAGAGACTCAGGTCGAAAACAGATAGATAGTGCTTGAGCCCTTGAACCAGCCATGCACCTATGGAAGCAGAAACACGCCGAGCAGGAATAGTGTAATGGTGCGCAGCGGGGTGGCACGGCCTGGTTGGAATTCGAGATTGACGACAACCTCAGAGGGCGACGGCGTGTTTGTGATTGTTTGCGCCTGAGACGGATGAGACTGATGAGACGGACGGATGCCAGAGAGGGGAAGGACGGTACGTACCGAAAAGCTCTGGTCACTGGACTTGTCCGTCAGGGCACCTTCAGAAGTTCAACCTGGGGGGGAACGCCCAACTTCCAAGTACCTTACCTAGGTAGGTAACTATGTACATAAGCAGGTACCTTAGGGTAGGTTGTTGCTAAAAGCGTCCAAGTGCCCGGTTAGAATGGAAGGTGGGAGGAAGCATTTGGGGGGCAACGATGAGGCAAGGAACCGCGCAAAAGATGGGGAAAGCAGGGAAAGACCTGTCGTGGGAAAAAAAAAACCTACCTAACAGGGAGGCTACCGCTTCCACCGAAGGCTTGATGTACGTACCTCGGGTCTTTCCATTGGATCCAGGGAAAGTATCCCCGTACCGCACCGGCGGGTCCTTTAATTCGGTGTCCCTGACCCTGCGCTTGCAAATTGGTGCTATTCTCTACGTATCTTAGTACTTGTTCACTTGACCTGAGGCATTCCTTTTCTGCCCACATGTCATGCTGGCCTTCCCCACACATTGTGACGTTGGTCGGGCATGTCAGCACCGCACCCCGGTACGTACACAGTAGGTATCCAAAGGCACATGATCCTCTACCTAGGTAGCTAGATACGTAGATACGTACTCTCAAAAGACGGTCTCCCTTCCGTTGCTTTCTCTCCGGCTTCCACGTCCACTTCCACTTCCACATCCACTGCCCCGTCCCGTCGCTAATTGCAATTTGCTGGGTGTCACCGTGCCACACCGGACGAGCTTCCGTTCCTCTCATCCCGTCCTCATCCTCGGGCCTCTCCTTTCAACCTGATTCATCGTACTCCCGCCCTCCGGGCCTTTCTCTCCTACGGTCCTGCCGCCTCTTTCACGATTTTTGACGATTCTGTAGCTTGTACTCATAGTCTGGTCTGTACTTGCCGACTGCCGCCTGCCTGCGATTTGCAATTCCACCTTCTTACACTAGTAGGGTGTGACAAGGCACTAAGGCAGGTGGCCCGGAGTCTTGCCGACGTCGCTCCATGTAGCAATCCATAGCAATAAGGTATTGACATGCGTCTCGCTGAGATTGTTAAAGCTTGAGACTATCCGTACAGCTTTTCCCATATAGTTTTATCACGATCGTGGACTGGAAAGCCCCCACCTACACAGTCTTTGGTGCTGGCCGAAATCATCAATTTCACAAATGCCGCCCCTTGCATCCATCACTCCCTCTTGACTCCTTGAGTCGTAGCACTGCTGTGCAACCGTTAATGCCGCCGATCCCCTACATTACTGCTTGCTCCTGCTTCTCTTCTCCTCGACATCGTGCAAGTAGTTACCCACCCACCTCCACCACCACCGCCGCCACTGCTAAGCGATCCAAAAGAAATCTCCAATGGAGAAGCAAAAGTAATTGCATGCCAAGATACCTCACCGATTCGTTGGCAAATACCTATCAGAACTTCCACACTCACACTTGCTACTTCGTACTCACCTGTCTAAATGGGTAGCAGAGATATTGCTTAAGTATCAGGATTTGTCTTCCCCGACCTCCCACAAGGACCCTGGATCTCTAATTAACCAACCAACCAACCAACCAACCAACCCAACAACACACTACACTACATGGAAGCGAGCAGAGCAAATGCTGCTTACTACGTAGAAGTCAAACGAAACCTACCCTTTGTGTCTGCGCCTGCGCCTACGCTGTGTCTCTTCACCCGCCGCCCGCGTCTTGTGGGACCAAGTACCCATGAATACCTACCTTAGGCAGATGGGTACAGAGTAGGTAGGGATAGCAGCAGTATAGTTACAGAGTACGTACGGAACCTGCACAGAGTACGCATTTCTGCCTGTCAACACAAGTAGGGATACTTGGGACTTTCCGCCGTTGAACCCCTGCCAGAGCCCAAATTGACTGATCAGCGTTTGTGACGCCATACCGTCCAAGGTCAAGACTGACACCCCCGATCTCCACCATCCATCCACGACAGGAACTCGAGAGCTCAGAGTTGGGCTACGGAGACGTATCCATCCATCCACAATCCGAGCATACATTTAGATTTGTCTGCCAGGCTCAACGCCTGGCTTCTCACTGGCGCGCGAGCCTCTCCGCCGTCCACTCCCGGCAGACAGCAGCCGGTTTGGCGGCATTGGCGCCCTCCACCCATCCCCATCTTACCACTCTTGAGTCTTTACCTACGGATACTACCAGGAGACAGGCGGTTACTATCATGAATTCGTCTCCAGTACAAGAGCGGATTCCAATCCCCATACGACCGCCTGCCTGCCCGCCTAGTCGAAGAGGCGTAGCTGCTCAACTGCTCACTCAGCAAGACTCAAAAGCATCAAAAGTAGCCACGCTAAACATCCGCATCCATACAAAGTATATGGAATATATATGGATACACCACGCTACGCGTCGTATGGGGCATTTGAGGGCGGCAGGTCGCGATCGAGGTGGGGGTTTACGGTCCCTTTTTCCTTCTCGCGATGGAGCAACCGTCCCGCTCTCAACCGTTTGTTCACAATCCTGATCCTCCCGTTCCTCGTTTCACGCGGCCAAGACGATGAGAGACTCGCCCTAGGACCGACATGTCGTGACAGTGACATGGCGAAGAGAGAATTTCTTTTCTTCACCAGCGACACTCTGCTCAGTTCGAACCTCACGTCACCACGCCTCGCAGAGCCGGAAGCCGAAACTGCGCGGCTTTGGGCATCCACGATGCTTATTTCAAGACATTGACCAACATTAGCAGCCGCCAGCGGTCAAACCCACGATACACGATACCTACCACTCTGTCACATCTCGGGATACCGACCGCCGTCCGCAAAAGATGACAGGATCTTTCCCTCCCACTAGGGCAGGCCCCCAAAACTCAGTCGTCCAGTGACTCCCCACCCACCCAGGACCCTCTCGGCCCCGTTCCTACATTAGAACAACCGCCCGACCCAGGTAATATTCAGCGCGACGTTGTACAGGATGTATACTAGTTGTTGCGCTTGCACACTACATTAGTTTGGCCAGCGCCACGGGTCCGACTGGGAACAAGAGACGGGGAGCACTGCGTAAGGCAGGGACAAAGAAGGCAGCACAAGGCAGAACTAGTAAGGAAAGGCTCACCGGCCAGGTAACCGAGAGAGCAAGCCGCTTGCTCGCCTGTTTGCTTGCTGTACTTGCATGCGCTGACCGCAATGGAAAACCCAATAGCTGAGCGAGAAACCGAGAAAGAAGCATATCCTTTGTGTGTCTCCGATGCAGGGACCCTGGAGAGACAGGCTGAGATCTCGGATGGCTTTTTCTTCTCTCTCGCTACACTTCCACGCTTCTTTCCAGGGCCACCTTTCTCCCTGATACGCTAGCCCTCCTCCCTGCTCTCTAGAGTCTACTGATACCTTACAGTACGATAGGTCGGCCTCAGGGATGTTTTGATTTTTGTTCCCAAACTATCGACGAACCTCGTGTGTACGGATATTTACTCTTGTTCTCGCCCTCAAACACAAAGATTGGTGATTGCCCTCAGCGAGTACAGAGTACTTCGTGCCCCTCACGCAGTTTGCCTTAGCTATGACGCGGTTGCTGGCGGCTGAGAACACACCCGAACGACTGCTCTCCATGGATTCTGGCATTCTGCCCGTCTGCGCCTCCAAGAATGATCCCGGCGCCACAACCGTTGCATCTTACAGGCTGTGAACTCTCAACTCTCCTCCACCACCACCACCACCACCAGGAAACCTGACACACCGAGAGGGGCCTCGGACAAGGTACCCCGGAGCCCCTGGCATCGGCCGAGTGATGTCATCGGATCAGCGGCCGAAACTTGTCTTTCATTTCATCAGCCTCTCAGATCGTCTGCTTCGTTCCCTCAATTTTGCCTCTCGCCATGCAGCAACTGGCAGCCTGTCTCCCTGCACCGCTCCGGCAAATCACGAGTCAATCCTTCTGCCCAACCGTCGCCGTCATCCAACACTTACGCAGTACACGACGTCTCTGACCTCTTCAAGCGTGTTACCGTGGATCCCGAATTCCTTTTCATGCTGCCCACCGGCGCCGTTTCACCACCTCAACTACACGTCAACGTTCTTGAGCAGAGGAAGCAGAGCAATAGACTCGCAGTATTTGCAAATATGCTATGGGTATCAGAGGCATTCGCAAGCACGGCAATATAGGCATGGGAGCCCTCGTCAATTCCCCGCAACAGAGCAACAGACGATCCTCTCTCAAACATGCGTGCGAATGGATGTATTCAGACGTTTCTCTCACATGGTTCAACATTTCAGCCGGGGGCTAAGTGAAGGCCTTTGCTTGGTACTGGCCGTCTGGGATAGGACTCGCACAATTGTACCACCAGAAACACGCTTCTCTCAGGCTTGCGGTTGATGTCCACCGCTGGCAGAGGCTAAGAGCAGATCTCTATTCGCTAAGCCGCCACCGCTGGTGAGGAGCAGATCATCATCATCGTCGGCCCCCCGTTCTCCATTGTTGTGCGATACTCACGTCCTAAACGTTCATGTACACCGGGCATGGTGAACGGACGGATCATCACTGCGTCCCGTGCATATCGTCAGGCGGTCTGAATTTCGCAGCAATAGCATCGTGTGTTGGCGGGCTGCCAATGTCCAATGGTAGGATGAACACAAAGGTTCCACTTGCGAAATCCCCAAATCCACTTCTCCATCGCACAACCTTTGAGTTGTCTCCATCTGTCCACTCCTGACTATTCCAACAAACGCGGCCAAGCAGCCGGTTTTTTGCTCAACGCACAGCCTGCCGTGTTGCAACTTCGCCTAGCATTCCCCGGCAACAGACCAACATCTCTCTTGTGTTCGGCGTCCGAAACTAACATCTTCCCCGAATGGGAAAACGTCAACAACAAGGACGTACCCATATCAGCTTCCGGCAAGACACCTGGCGAGGGCTCTAAAAAGCAGGAATGCGAGCATGGCATTTTGCAAAAGCCCAAGGTCCCCAAAAAATTGCACCATCTTCTAGGCTCGTACAGTGTTAGCGCAACCGGTTTCTCACAATGTTTCCGTCTCCCCTGTCACCTGGAAAGGACCCTTTCCCTTTTCCTCTATAGCCTTTTGCCAAATCAGTCTACCCCATTCCCCCTCCTCAGATTCCGAACGAGGCAATGGGAACAAGTGATCGGCGGTGCCCAGCATGAAGAGCGACGCCCGGCACTCAGAACAGCAAAGCGACGATCCCACAATAAGCCCGACTCAGCCGATCGTCTCCGGCCAATGGCATTCCCGGTATGGAGATCGTCATCCAAAAGTAAAATCCAAGGGGTGGTTGTCAGTGCTGCACTCTTCCACGTCTGCGTGGACGGGTCAGGTTCCGGGAGGATATGGTTGCAAGACTACAACGTCGCTCGCACTGCGATGCCCTATCATGATTCCTACTCACATCTCATCAGCAGGACATATCAGGAACAGGATGTCTCCTGTCCTACTTGTCCACGATCATTCGACAGAAAGGCCTTTCATTCGCATGTTCGAACACCAGACTAACACCGCATAAACCGTTCTGCTCCGCCCCCAAGCCGGGGAGAGACCCGGGATATCCTACGAAATTCGGACCACAGGCAACATAATAGTGGGATCATGGCCGTTCCTCTTGCCGCCCACCAGTGTCAGCGGCTTCCCTGCATTATCGTTTGTGCCATGTTTCGTCTCCCGCGCAGGTCACCTTATCGCACGGTTGTATCTATTGTCCCTCCTTCTCCCTAGCGACTCTCGGGCACAATGTCGTCCTGATTAGACACTCGTGGTTCCTGGTTCTTCTCCGCCGTACTTGTTGGGATTGGATTCACCGTACATCACATTCCACACAACCACATGCAAGCGCGTCCCGGACGGCATGAATGCCGGGGCCACGGAACGGGTCAGATGAGACCGGACGGCGACTTCCTATGACCGTAGACGCGCAATCTCCCTTGTTTCTTGGTTCTTTTCCCCCGCCCGTCGGGACCAAAGCCCAGTTTGCGAGTTGGTCACAGAGTTGCTACCCAGCGGCGGCGGCGGAGGAAGGCAACGGCGATTTCGCGAGTCCCCGTTTCTCGTGTTACCGTCGTCACCCTGCCTTTTGCCATCCGGTGCCGTGGCGCCGCCTTGGTGCACATCGACTTGGCTTTTTCTGCTTTCGCCTCTTTTTTCTTCTGTTGCCACGAGGTGAGTAAGTAAGTTAAGCGTTTCTGCCCGCCAGAGGACGTCGCAACGTCAACCTTGGATCGTGACCAGCTCCTCTGTGCCACCCCACCAACAACGTGTATTTGCTCGCCGCCTCCCTACCCAAAAGCATTCGCCGCCTTGGATCCTTTCTCGGCGGTCGGGCGCGGTAAGGTATTATCTGTACGAAGTATCTCACGTGCAGACATTTACTTTGCTCGGAAGCTGTCCGGGATTTTGCTGAACCGGGCCTCAGTAATTCCTGTTGGAACAGAGTACAGACTGCAGATGACGATCCAATTATTCGGCCAAAAAGAACTGGATCCCCAGAAAGGAACGCGTTGAAATTCTGGCGTTTGCGTGAGATTCGCGTCGGCCCCGCGTAACCATGGAGAACAAAGAAACTGGGAAATCTCTTCAATGGCAATCTCATGACCCCACGTGGATTTTCCCAGGTACTACTCACCGGGAGAGTATCTGCAAGCCAGAATTCCAATTCCCGGCTCCGGCATACGAGATTCAAACAGCCGTACATCGATATGTTGTGGAGAGTCAGAAGTTTATTGTAAGTTTTGCAAATCGTAACGAGCCAACCCGTACATGTGTTTCCGGTTTTTCAAATGGGGAAAACCTGGTATCGAGTCGCAAGTGCAACGTTGAACGGTCTTCAAACGTAGTAGTGGCCCAATGGGTTTTTAAAAGCTTGACTCAGCTGACAGTCTGAGCCCAAAGCTGGTGGTGGCCCAGGTGGGTAAATGGAAGACAAGCAATTTAGCAGCTTTTCTCCATGACTGTTTCTATGTAATCTCTCTTCGGAGGATTTCATCCAGGTGGTTCCATGAGAGTTAGATGTTGGGGTTTCCACGTTGACTCCCCCCATCCCCGCCGTATGCAGTGGGAAACTTTACGATTGTTGTAGGCAACGATCTTCCTACCTCTGGAGAAGCGTCAACGGCGTCGAAGGCGTCGCGAGTGAAGCCCCTTCAAACAAGAGACGTGGATTTTATCTTGTCTACGTATATCGCGCCTGCATTTTCTGGAGGTATTGTCCTTGGTGGGATGAATGGCTTCGGATAGGTTTTCCTTTCCGCTTGGTTGGCTGGTTGGTGTTAGTATCGGCATCTAGGTTTAGTTTGCTTCCACGGTGATACGCGTCATGAAAATGTGGGATAAGCGCGCGGGACTTCAGACTTGATGGTTTGAGTGACTGTAGTGAGTTTCGTGGTTGAGTTTTCCCACGCTGAGATGAGATCAAGACTGCCCACGTTCAGTCAGAATGAAAGGAGAACATTATACGCTATCCCTTATCCAACAGAGCAGGGTGAAATGAGTGGGATTCCTTCGAAGGATGGTTGGAAAGTTTCAATGTTTGTAGCGGTATCATGTTATGACGACTTCACTCCCTCCTCATGGTTTGGAGAAAGGGGTCCCAAGGGTTCGATGCTGGGAACCAACAAGAGGATGAGCATGATTAGTGTAAGGTAGTCAGAGGGGTCATGCTGACGCTTTTGGGGTATTACACTTTGGGCCTGCGTCTTGCATGTGCAAATGTGCGTGTTGTCCGCTTGGCAGGCTCCTGGGGATATTCACTGGATGGAGGATTCTGTGTGAAGGGGTCCAGTGGAAAGTCAATCCTGCCCGGCGGACTCAACTCCTAAGTTTCTTGAGAAAGTGGGTAGTAGAAGTATCATTGGCTCGATATTTCCCCCCCGGTCTTGCGTCTGCATGTGGTTTCTAGGTTTGGGGCCGAGTTGGAGATGTTGCGTGTTGGGTTTGGTGTGTTTTTGACGCTTACTGGTTTGGGAGTTACGAGCGTTTGGACGTTGATGATGACGAGAACGAAAACTAGCGAGCATCCTCATACTGGACCCTGGAAAGCCATGTGAGATGCCTTGGCTGAACCCAAAAGATTACCTATGAGTTTATGTTCTGGCGCGGTATGTGTAAAATGTGGCTTTAACGAACGATATGATCACTGGATTAGAATCATGTTTCGAATCAATTTTCCAATATCCTGATGTTGCGTCGTTTCTGGCTTTGAAAATACATAGATATCATCTTCGCATTCGGTCTCAAAAGTTGCCAACATTATGCGAAGAGATTCTCCAATGCGAAGAGACTCGGTTATGGAAAGTTGAATGTTTTCAGTTTTGTATAAACTTTTTGAATAACTCGGGCTCTCTCGTGGAAGGGTTGTGTCTGGAATTAATTCACTTGGGCTTAAAAGTCGTAGCAGCCCATCCATAAGCTCTTTCAATCCAATTGAGTGACCACAACATGATCGTCTCCTGAACCCTGTGACCAATTTTCAATAGGTTTATACTTATTCAGCGCTATTTTTTAGGCTAACAGTTTGAAGAAAATGCTTTAAGCCCGTCTCTTAATGTCCGTTCTGTCAAATTTTCGAGCAAATGTTCCTCTGCTCAGAGCTTCCTGAAATTATGGTGTAGTCATCGTAAAGCTGTTATCGGTCTCCGGTGTTTGGCTCCTAAGATACAGAGAGGGCAAGATGGGTCATCAGACTACGCTCAAAGTCAAATGTTACTTCAATTCTTCAAATGCATATGCAATTCAATTTTCATGATGTTTAAAGTAACTTGGGAATGGGGTTGTTGCTTCGAGTTGTTCAAAGTCTACTTCCCATATCCGACGTGAACCTGGTTCGAAGAGAATGAATGTCTCGGTATAATCGCAGTTACTTAGGATAAGTTATATATACAAGAGAATCTAAATCACTCTTCTAAAGCTTCCCGATAGTGAAAATCTACAAGTATCGCAAGAATCTCACTGGGTAAATTGGGGGTTTGTCTAATACGTCTAATGGACGTTTTATTCAACACACTCAATTTGTTGGTATCCCTATTACAGGGTAGTTGGTTCGAACCGTGGGTTGACGAAGAGATCAATTGAACTATATGAATTTCTGCGTAGGTGTAAAAAGGAGGTTCCAACCGTAGGTTGGGCTGGCTACGATAATCGTAAATAGGGCCCCTAATTGGCCCCTGCGCAGTCGGCCGTACGCCGCGGTCGAATTGGACTTCCAATCCGACACAATCCAACTACTTCGAATTACCCTAGCTACTTCACTAAGATCTCTTACTGTGTTGTATTGTACTAAATATGAGAGTGAAATTAATGTGAGTGGATATATTCCACTTCTTCACTTTTCTTCGAAGACTTCACCGGTCACGGACACATAGTCGCAAGCCCTTGACGTCGAATGCCCTCGTCTTGCCATCTTCCGAGTGCTCCCTCGGTGACGTGCACCAAATTCAACAGAGACTCCCCATCTAAAAGAAAGCGTCTGAAGAGGGTTTCTACCACTCCTCTCTTTGACCTTCCTAGCTTTCCATCACGTTCTTTGCAACTTTACAAACAAACTGAAACCTAAACCCTTGATTCTTGCCGAAGAGAGGCTCTTTGTTTCTTCCGAGAAAGTCTTCTGAGGCCTTCAATTTCTCTTCCTGTGATGCAGTAGTTCCTTCTATTAACGTAGCCTATAGACGACGCCGAAATTCGCCCTTTCTCTATCACCAACGCGGCAACGCCTTTGTCTGCCTTCTCAGGAGGGTCCCAGGCTTTGTCGACTATCATCTGTTCGTTGTCGATCTGATAAATCATAGCCATGATCGGTCTCCCTATTCAGTCAGGCGTCTATCCTGTGCCTGTCAGAACTGGTCCAATATTCCGCAGATTGAAGCTGGGATCGGTATCCTCTTCCATCCCAATTTAGGATTATCTGAAGCTAAGATAGCTACTTGAAAAACTCGCCACTGACGGTGGCACCGAGTCCGCCCGTGTGACGCTGGGCTACAAGGACAGAAACAGCAAGAAGAATGTCCTCGTTGACATCTCCGACCCGGGCGTGCTCGTAAGGAGCAATGGCCGCGACTTCCCTAGAGTCACCAGCCTCCTGGATGACCTCCGTTATAGCGGCTTTAGTCACCACCTGGAAGGCACCTGCAGATCAAGTTCCTGATCTATCAACATAACAAGGCTTTCCTCCGGCGAACCGCCAGCATCAATATTCCCAAGATATGTTGCCGACCACATGCAATCTATCTTCCAGAACAAGAATGAAGGGCAGAGAGAATCCCTGGAGAGTTTTGCCTCTGGAGAAGGCATCCCACCCCACATTGACGAGAACTTCAAGAATATCGGCAAAGTGATAGCATTGGTCTGCCAGAAACGCAGTCACATCGCCAAAAGGCTAGAGCATCGTCGCAGACCATCTTTGCCGGAACAACAAGACTCTGTAAGACATGCTCCTAAAACTTCTTGAAGTCATTGCCCCGGTTCGAGAACGCATGTAGTCTGCAAGCCTCGCTACGCTTCCGACGACGGCATGGACTGCCGCCTCACGACCGAGGACGGCACTTGCACCCTCTGTCAGCTGCCCATAATCGGGAATATCTGTGTCCATGAGCTCACGCTTAGGTACTTTGCTTCTGAATTCGAGCTAAGACGGGGTGACTTTATGCTTCTCGACATCATCACCACAGGTGCTGGCAACAATCCCATTACGCGGCATTGCCGCTTCCAGATTTCCGTCCATATGGATCCTGGGGGGAGGAACCTGAAGATAAACGCAAACTTTGACCGGAAGCCTTATAATCTTGGGAGTCTCAGCCACTGGCCTCCCATCACAGATATTGTCAGGTATCTCGACGATGAGAGCGCGATCCGAATCGCAGAATAGGCAGTTTCGAGACAACTGGCCATCACATGATAGTAGAAGCCAGAAAAGAAAGACGATGTATATGGATGCGTACATTGGGCCTCGTCTCAAGGGCCTGGCGACTTTGTCAGCGGTTGTGGAGAGGGTGGTCTGGTTCAGGTAGACTGTAGATAGCACCCTTGAAGTGCCACTTTGGCTGTTGAACACCAATTCTAAGCCTGGCATACCCATCGAACCATGGCAGCCACCTATCGAGGCTCCTGATCAGTCGCTTATGCCTGGAAACATGGCGCTGTTGTCTACTTCCGGCGGTCTTGTGCAAGCCCGCCCTGCTGTGAACACCCTTCCTCAGAATTCTGACCGCCGGATACTAAGTATCATGATTCAAGACTTCGATAGTCAACGACCTGGTTGAAAACGAAATAGGCTTTAACGGCCCCGACGAGGGGATGCAGACTCATTGGTTGTTCAATGGGAGAAGTCCCTGTAGTTCAAGATATAGATATCTCGCTCTTCATAACAAAGCCCGCCCTATGCACCTAATTAAACCCATGAAAAAAAAATATAACAGTTAATGAAATGGATAGACTTTGTGCCGTCGTCTCATAAAACCCAAACGCTGATAACCACGCCAGTTGTTCCCCTGCTTCTCCTCCTCTTTGCTCTGCGATCTTTCTGTCTCATCTGGATCAGGGATCATGTCCCTCGCTTCTCGCATCTGTCTCGCTCTCTCCTCTTTTTTCTTTTCTACAAACTCCCACGGGGCGTTTGTCCGAAATACCTTTCGTTCAGCATTTTAGAAGAAATCGAAAATCATTCTTATTGTACCTCTTTCTCCTTTCCCTTCTCGTTTGTTGCTGTGTCGTCTTCGTTGTAGAGGCCGTGCTCGTCAATGTACTTGATGACTTCAGCAGGGATGAGCTAGATATATGTTAGCCGTTGGGTACCTCAAGACGTTTGCAATAACTTTTTTGGAAAACTCACGTAGTCAATGCTCATATTCCTCCTCAGCAACAATCGAATCTTGGTACTCGAAACATCGTTGGGAACGACTTGCGGAATGTAGTAGATCTGGTCCTCGTACTCCTTAAGATTACCGAGTGCCTCGTCAATATTTACACCAGCCCTCTCGAGCACGAAAGCACCAAAGTCACCCAGGATATGTCTCAAATCAGAAGGTGACCAGACGCCAGGCTGACTCATCGTGTTAATCAGGTCGGCGCCAGCAAGCACGGCAATACGCACGCGCTTACCGTTGCAGCCGCCGCGCTTGACGTTGATCTCGTGCTCAAAGTGGTCGAGGACGAGGGCGGTGGGCACGTAGGCCGTTTGCTCGGCCTCCCAGGGATCGACCATGAGGAAGCGTGAGGTCTGCTCCGCGGCGATCTCGCACATGCGGCGGCGGTGGCAGGCGGGTGCGAGGCCGCGCTTCTTGTAGGCGTCGGAGACGGGGGAGAGGTAGGAGCCGATGAGCTCAAAGTTTGTGTTGTAGCGGACGTAGTCTGCGGCCATGACGGCCATGCGCAGGTGAAGGAAGGTGATGGGGCTGTAGGAGCCGGGAGCGACGAGGACGAGGGGCTCGCGGTCGGGTTCGGATTGCTGGAGGCGGAGGCGGTGCTCCGGGAAGGAGTAGCCGGGGGGCGCCATGGCCTCGATTTCCTCCGGGGTGGCGACCATTGTGAGGGTTCGCGGGCGGGCGGCGGCGGTGATGGACGCGGCGAAGGGGTTGTTGCTGCGCGGCGTGCTGAGACGCCGGAGAGGAGAGGTCGGCGGACGGTGGTAGTAGGCTGGGGGCGAGAAAAGCCGGAAACCAGCTCTCATCAACTTTTTGTTCTGTTCCCTTGGGTTGCTGGGTCTCTGTCGTCGGTCGTCGGTCGGATGACGAGGTTGGATGGTAGGAGGTCCTGTGAGAGGAGAGAATGGGTATCGACTATGGATAGGGCGGGGAGGAGCTAAGGGAAGGTCGGCGAGGGCTCCGTGATGTTCCTTGAGGGGTTCGGTGTCTCGGAATGTGGCTATCGGTTCGGTCGGTGCCTGGGCCAAAGGCAGCAGCGGGCGGAAGGGGACGGGGGACGGAGAATGACGGGATCTGCCTGTGAAGAAAAAGAAGAGGTGGAATTGGTCAGCCTCGCGCCGAGTACGTCATGCAGTGATGGTAGATCAAGTATGAAATGCGATAAAAAGCGTACTTTTTTTCTTTTGTTGAATAGTTGACGTTGGCCAAAGTAATTGAACAGTGAGCTTGGAGGTTTTTCTTGGGATGACGGTAAAAAGGACGTTTCTGGTTGCTGAGGGGTGTGTTTTGGAGTTTCTGTGTTCCGGACGGGGATTGCGTGACTAAGGTTAAGAATGACACTGAGTCTGCCCTTCTTCTGGGGGGGTAAAATATCTCGTTTTGGTTCTGAACAAGCGCAAAGGCCCGGGGGGAGGGAATGAAGTGAGAGACTGGAAGTGGGAGAGGGAAGTGCGTGGGTGCGTGGGACAGCGTTGCGGCAGTGCGGCGTTACGGCCTTCGTCGCAGTTGGTGGTGCAGGCGGGACGCAGGTGCTTCGCATCGAGGGGTTAGCGGGGCTGCCTACCTGGAGGGTACTTTAGGTTTAGTCATCCAAACACCCCGCCGCGGGATACTCTGTGATTGGCGGGGCTGTACATCGGCCACATCGGAGAAAGACCAGTACCATTGCCGAATTGCTCCAGGCCCGGCATCTCCGTTTTCGGGGCTTCCTACCTTGTCGGTAATGATAATTCAGTTGTTCATATTATTCTGTTCTCTGATTCTCTGATATCTTTACTTATCAACTTGGATACAAAAGTACGCATTGGCAGATAACTCCAATAAGAGGCTGTTTTGGAGGCCTACGATGCATGTCACGTCCAGTACCGAGGTGAGAGGTAGGCGAGGTGCGAACGGTCGACCGGCAAAGGCCGTTATCACCGGCAGGTTGCGCTTACCCATTACCCGACCTTGAAGTAAGACACCACCCCACACGACGGATCACCCCCTACGACGGATCACCCAATTCGGCCACATTCAGCCAAAACCGCTATTCTATATATATATAAATAATTAAAGAATAAATATTTCAAAAAATACACAAGCTATAAAAAAATATAATTAGTATAGAAAAATATTTTAAAAAATTATTTTTATATTATATTATATAATAATGTTAGATTTAAAATATGCCTTTAAATGTTAGTGTTTACTAGTAATTTCCATATAAATACTAACATTATACTATATTATATAACTCTTTTATTTATTAAAAAAAATAAAATTTTAAAGTAGATTATTTTTAATAGATTTATATTATACTTATATAAATAGTTTTTTATTAATAATATAAGTATTATTATATATAAATATTAAGTTATATTATAATAAGTAGCATTTATAAAAACTTGAATTTCCTAAGCTTATGTAATTAGTATAACGCTAAAAATGGTATATTTAAGCTTAGAAAAATATTTTAAAAATTTTAGTATTTTGAAATACTTAACTTTATTTATTTTTTATAAAGTTAGAAATCGTATTTTTATATAGTAAAAAACATTATATTTAACTTAATAATATCTTAGTAATTATAATAGATTATAATTTATAGAAATTATTTTAGTAAGAAAACTATGTATTTTCTATTTAAATATATTTTTTATATATTTCTTATATTATAAAATGAAGTAGGTAGAATTAGTGGTTTTTGACTGAACTGTACCGAATTGGGTGATCCGTCGTAGGGGGTGGTGATCCGTCGTGTGGGGTGGTGTCTTAAAGTAAAGTAATCAATGGAAACCGCCCGGAAAAGACCTGGCTCATGAGTTCAGGAATTTCCGATGAATAAACACCGTCAGCCGCTGAGCAACCCTCGTCACAAACGTCGACTCTGCAATGCTCTAGTGAAGGCAAGCCCAGAGGCAGGCCCAGAGCTACCTCGCACTGCATCCGTCCGACGCTGTTCTTCTGCCTTGAACAACATCGTCCAGCCGCATAACAGCTCTAGCTGTAGTTTCCAAGCAGAGGCATCAATCTCTCATTCAAGCCCTTTATTCGTGCGTATCGAATAGTAGCCTCGGTCAACACAGTCAATTCTCAACACTTTACGGAGTACTCAGCAGAGCAATGAGTCCTGTTTCTTGTGCCTGAGAGATCGACACACCTCAGTCTGAAGAACACGTGCCCCAGCTTCCTCACCCGCTTTATGCTGTCTCACTACTCCGTACCCCAACCACACCAAACCTGTCGCGCGTGTGCGTATGTGCAAGGGAAACTGAGTCGGTCGAGAGCTTCGACATCTCTCAGCCACGTGACTCAAGCAAACGGCTCGTGACCACAGCGCATTTGGGGAAGAAAAGGTTTTTTTCCGCAGTGCCATCTTTTGACCGCAACGTCTCCCCTGCCTCCGACATCGCCGCTCCCATTCTCTAGCTACTACCTACCTATGTTTCCGTAGGTACAAAGTACGGAGCATTCTCTCAGCTGTTGCTTTGGGGATTTCTTAGCGCTTCTCAGCGCTCCAATTGCCATGCTGCCGTTTCACTCGCCTCGGCCAAGACGGTCCCCAAGCTTCCCCCGGCACGAGCTGTCCGATTTTGCCAAGCAAATGCCCAAGGTGACAAAAGCTTTTTCGGCGAGAAGGCCAATCGCCGCACTCACTCACATCTCACCAAGCGAGTCAAGGTTGACCAGATTGAGTGAGATTCCGAAGGTTGTCGGAATGAGGAAGTCTCGCTCAGCCACAAATTCGAATGAGCCACATTCACTGGCCACAGCGTCTGAAGTGAGATCGGATGGCAGGCAAGGCGTGATGAACCCTCATGGAGTAATCTGAACCGTAAACCTTGACATTAGAGGCTTGCCGCCTGAGGTGATGGCTTCGGGTCTTACTCATCGCAAGAACGCGTCGATGAGATGATGGTGAAGTGTGTCGTGTTCACATCAATTTGGTCACCTACCCCTTCAGACTGTGATTCCGATCGTAACTGTCAAAAAGGAAAGCCAAGTCACGAGAGAAGGGCCTTCGAGTCATCAGCTCTCATTCTTGTAGGCTATCGGCTGTCACGATTGACGCATCACAGACCTGGACAAATCATGTATGACACTATCGAGAATGACGTCTGACAGGTGGGAAAGTCATCGGCCGAATGATGCAGAGTAGCATCCTAATCCAACCTTAATCCAGCATCTCACTTTGCAGATTTACCACCGTAGGCGTGTACCGGGTATTCGTACGTAGTATGGGAATGGGACATGCGCAAGGCCGAAGAGCTTCCCCCTTTAACCCATTCCACCGTATGACTTTACCTATGGCCTCCTTGTAAGGTAAGAATAGCCTCGCACTCTGCGCACTCGTATCTCACAAACAAAGCTAATGTCCACCATGTAACTGCAAAACAACTCTCCGGCAACCATCATCAAC
Organism: Colletotrichum tamarilloi; assembly: GCF_030869305.1. Taxonomy (NCBI): domain Eukaryota; kingdom Fungi; phylum Ascomycota; class Sordariomycetes; order Glomerellales; family Glomerellaceae; genus Colletotrichum; species Colletotrichum tamarilloi. The sequence continues at coordinate 16,485 of NW_026849584.1, read as the reverse complement.
CTGAGAAACCAAAAATCCTCCGCCGTCCGCCGTGAGTCCACCACACCCCGGCCCCGAGTGGCTCCGTCCTCTGCCCCTTCAATATCACCCAAACGCCAGGGATTCCCCACCATTTCTGCCCGTTTCGGAGGACGCCTCCCGTCCGCCGTCCCCCTTGGGAGCTCAAACTTTCTGCCCATTTCCCACCAATCGCCTCTAGATACATCTACTTGTAGTCCGAATCAGGCAGGCTAGATGTGCTCAATGGATTGAATTGTCTGAATCCTCCGTAAGTGACTTCACACTGGGAGGTGATCACCGGGACTAGATCAATGGAAACGGAAAAAAATACACCAGGTGCAAGAGTTCTATGCTTCTTTACATCACCTCCCGTGCGGCCAAGCATCCCCGAACCAGCTACCACGACCGATGTATGGCTCAATGCCACCAACAGCCTACAGGCGCTGACCTCCGTCCCGCCCCCATGTGCATACACGCCCCTTTCCAATTCCCGTAAACTGACAAGGCGGAATAGATCATGGGGATGGGTGGTGACAAGCAAGACACCACCCCTGAGCAACCACCACACCACCCATCCCGGTGGATCATCACCGCGAAGAAGCTGTCCATCAAGGGTGCTACATAAGTAACCAAGAAACGAAACCTACAAAACTAAACCCAATACTCCTTTTTTCGTCCCATCTTTTGGCTCTGGGTTCTCCTCTTGAAGCCTTGGAGATCTCGTCGCTATCCTGCTACGCGTGCTGTTCCATCCATTCCATCCCTTCGGCTCCCCCCTTGTTATAGCTTCTTTTCAAGCTTCATTTCTACCCAAACCCATTTGTTTGGTTTCGGGATTGTCTGGTACATTCGCTTCCGTTTCGCCTTTTCTCACTTTAGCCCCCCACCACTCGCTTCGACCTTCCCACCTTCCAACGATCCATTACACACCATGAAGGCTTCCGCGACATTGTTGGCCGCGGCCGCCATCTTTTACCAAGGCGCGGCCGCCCTCCCCGCTGTCGACTGGACCGGTACTGCCGTTACTCCGGCTAAAGTCGTCGAACGTGCCGACGCCGCTCCCTCAGCCTTCCCTGGCGCCGAAGGATTCGGCCGAAATGCGATTGGTGGTCGGACTGGAACGGTGTACAAGGTTACCAACCTCAAGTAAGTACTCAAACCACTTAGCCCCAGGTGTCTAAATAAGGACTCTCTCTGACTTTTGTTCTGTGCTACAGTGACTCCGGCACGGGATCTCTCCGTGATGCCGTCTCTCAACCCAACCGAATCGTCGTATTCGACGTAGGCGGCGTCATCAAGATTGACGCCCGGATCGTGGTGTCCAAGAATGTTTACATTGCAGGACAGACAGCTCCTGGCGGTGTAAGTGACCACTGAATCCGAACTTGAACGTAACATGACGACGAGCAACTAAGACCAAAAAAAACAATACAGGGCATCACAGTCTACGGCAACGGCTTCTCCTGGTCCAATTCCAACGAGGGAATCGTCCGCTACATCCGCATCCGCATGGGCAAGGGCGGCGACTCAGGCAAAGACGCAATTACTATCGCCGACGGCAAAAACATGATCTTCGACCACGTCTCTGTCTCCTGGGGCCGCGACGAAACCTTCTCCATCAACGGCGACGTCTCCAACGTCACCATTGCGGACTCTATCATCGGCCAGGGGCTCGAAACTCACTCCTGCGGCGGGCTCATGCAGACGAACGAGGGCGGCGTCTCCCTCTTCCGCAACCTCTACATCGACAACAAGACGCGCAACCCCAAGGTAAAGGGCGTAAACTCCTTCATCAACAATGCTGTGTACAACTGGGGCGGTGGCGGCGGCTATATCGCGGGCGACTCCGAGGGCGCGAGCTACGCGAATATCATCCAGAATTACTTCATCTCTGGTCCCTCGACCTCCGTCACGGCCTTCACGCGTGGCAACGCCAACTTCCGCGGCTATGTCAAGGATAACTTTTACGACTCCAACAAGGACGGCGTGCTCAACGGCGCCGCCCTCTGCGTCTCGACGACCTGCTACTCCAACATGGCTATCCAGACCACTGCCTTTGACTACCCCGCCCCGGCGAAGCTCCTCTCCGCCGCCGACGCCGTCGCGCACGTCGCAGCCAAGGTCGGCGCCTCCATTGCTCGTGACAGCGTCGACGCCGCTTTGGTGAAGGAACTACTCTCCTACGGAAAATCGGGCAAGCTCATCTCTGATGAGGCCGACATGGGGGGCGCGGGCGACATCGCGGCCGGCACGGCCAAGAAGGACACCGATGGCGATGGAATCCCCGACGACTACGAGACTGCCAACGGCCTGAACCCCAATGATGCCTCGGATGGTATGAAGATTGGTGCTGGCGGGTATGCGAACCTCGAGATTTACGTCAACTCGCTCGTTCCCGCCGTGTATTAGGCTCTTTCTAGCCTGGCAGGCCGATGCCGCGAATGAGCATGATTGGAGGTTAAGAGGGACCGAATCTCTATGGAGAAAACACCTTGGCTGTATATAGCACGCGCTTTTTCACATATTTTCTTGTGTATACCTACCAAACTTACTACCCATTGTCGACTTTTACGACGAGGCATATATGTTTTTTCAAATGGACATAGTCCATGGCCTTTTTTCAACTCTTGTTACTTTGCAGAACTTCTCAACGTTCAAGTCCCAAAACTGAGCGCCAAATTTCGCTGTGTTCCCACAAAGTGTTCATGCATGCTCGTTTGCTGGAACCCGGATCTAGAGTATGGCGCCGGCCCGGACGGCAGCAGGTGGTGGGGCACCGGAGCCACTCGCTTTCCGGGCTAACAAAGCACCTTATCTCGCGAACACCCGGCCTTGACCTCCGCCCGAGAAGAAGTGGGCCTGTCACAATCCGAAGAATGAGCCTTCTGGAAGGCGCCTGCCGTCTTGCAGAGTTGGCGAGAAAGTTAATGCCCGCCTCCAAGGGGGATCGACTTGAATGCGTATTGTTACAGACGAAGCTAACTGCTAATCATTCAAGTAGGAGCAGCTACAGGTCGAGCCATTAGAAACTTTGACTATCCAGAACCAGAGCCTACAGAGGCTAGAACTGGCTAACGCTCTAGTCTGCGAATCTTCCCAGACATCTCGTTCAAAGGTATCCATGGCTTGTTCGAAACAGGATGGCATTTTGCCATGATTAACATTGTATCGCCGACATGGTCAGGCAGTTTGCAAGTACTTGGATCGCGCGCGTGACCGACCGCCACGCTTCCGATTAATATACGACTCCAAAATCTTCCGTGATATGTGAATGAATGTTGGTATCCTCCTCGGTCAAAGAAGTCCCGCTCAAGTGTTCGCCACCCCCTCCCAAAGCATTTCCCATATTGACATCCAGAGTCGTTCCCAACCACCTCACAATCATACGGTGTCGCCCATACGGCAATCTTCATCTGTGGCCCATCAAATTCCGGTAGGTGCAATCGACGAATCATATACTAAAAGATCCTCTCATTGCTCGGACGTTACCGACTCCCGAAGGGACTGTCAACTCGAGTTCACTCGTTTGATCGCTGCCGATAGCTTTCGTGTGCCCATAGCGACCGTTTCGAAACCTGTCTTGGTGATCGCTGCGAAGGAATTCGATCCTAACGCCGCCTTGGCGACTTTCGATACCGCAACTTCCAAGTCGAACCTGGTGACGAGAACCCCTATCTTTCCACTCGTCTCTGAACGTCGTCCAACTAGTCATGAAGAAGATGACGGCATTCCATACTCCTTGAAGTGGGAGGACTGTGGCGCTGGCGACGTTCAGGCCAAAGCTGACAACTTCGGGCTTGAGAAGATTGACTACTCTGTTGATAGAGCTTGGTGTCCATGTCACCAAAACAGAGATGGCAAAGATGAAACTGGTTCTGAGGTATGCAAGCTTGACAGGATCTAGACGATCCAACCTGGCAGAGAACTTTGTACCAACGCCCCCAATTCGTTGAAAGACAGATCGACGGGGTTTTCGTGGCGGGGGGTCTGATGTGCATGTGGTTTCGAACCGAGGGCTTGGTGTACAGTGTCCATCCTCTTCACTCGTACGCCATGACTGTTGGTGTCGGGGCTGTTGACCGTCCGACTGCTTTGTAATGGCTAGGGATGGCACCTGGGGAGTCCAAGGCCTGGGTACCATCGTTGTAATTTGTATATCCGTCACAGCGGTTCCATAGAAAAACTCGGTACGGGTTGTGAGGTTCTGAGAATCGTCAACTTCACGCCAATTCACAAGTAGCCCTGGCGGTTTGACAACGTACCTTTTCTGCTGAGTCTCGCTCATCCGAACAGGATGTGTCTTTGCAGTCTCTTCCGGTATTGCTGAAGGTGAGGTTGTGGAGTTGATTGCGGTGATGGAAGACGTGGTAGCCGACGGCAAAGTAAATAACGCATGACCCAACAATGCAGGTCCAGATGGGAATATAATAAGTGAATATACGAAGTTTGGACCAATCATGATTTATCCAGCACCATATCTGCGAACGTTAGTCACCGTACTTCATGGCGAGAATGCAGAAAGATCATCTACGTACGGTGGCATCTCCGTAGATAAGGTCATCTGGGCCACGAGGTCGGACTAGGAGACAAACAACGGCTGGGATCATGGGGAAGCCAAAGCAAATAGCGCAGTAGACCCAAATGTAGCGTCGGAAGGAAGAAGGATTGGCACCGGCGAAGAAGACGAGGTAGACATTGACAGCCATGGCGAAAGACCACCACGGGTCAGACTGCATGAACCTATTGCATCGAGTCATCAGCACTGCCTGTACAGAAAAGGCCAAATGAAGGAGAAGACGAACATTTCGAGCAAAAATGCTTGTGCTTGACACAGAGCGGATTCTGCTCCAGCTCGCATGCCGTCGTAGCCCATGGCACAGGCAATGCTGGCACCAACATTGGCAATCGACGCGAAGACGATGAAGAGATTTGGAACACTTCGAATGCGCTTGAACTGCCAGTAGGTAATAAATATCAGAGTGACTCCGACCAACGACAGGGACGCGCCAATTCTTTCCAAGGCGATAATAATGTCGATCTGGGACTGGCTGAGGGACTGCACTTTCTCGCCCATGTCGGCAACTGGCCCGTCCTGACCGTCCATGAATCCGGTTGATGACCAAGGTCTTCGCTTTGACGTAGTTTGGTAACTTTGGTGAGTGATCGAGCCGTTGATTGAGGCAGCGACTCGAAGACCGACTGGGTCATAAGGTCAGTCATTTTTGTCTCCTGCGTAGGGAAGTGCATCCTGGGGAAAGAGCTGCAAGCATACCTGCCTCCGTATCTCAACAGCTGAGATACAGTCTGCAATGCAGCGAGACCCGGCCCCCTTGATGTATATGTGAAAGGACCGAAAGATGAAGCGTAGGTCGTGGCTCGAAAGGCAGAGGTGGCACAAATGGCGGCCGTGGCACAAGGAAGAACCGAAACTCCCAGTCGATGAGAACCCACAGAGACTAGAGCAGTGAAAAGGATTGGCCGGTGGGAGGTACAAGCCTCGAGGATCCGAAGACCAGAGTGATATGCCGTGTTGCTGGACGGCAGCTCTGTGTGACGAGCTGCTGGCCTCTGCAGCACCAGCGGAGGCGAGTAGGGAGCGGGTTGAAGAGATTCGAGCGTATTCGAGAAGGAAACAATCGAGAGGTCGAGAAAGAAGGGCAGGCGAGATCATGTATTAATTTCAGCAGCCTAGACTTGTAGCCACTTTTGGTCGAGACGCTGAGGTGCATGACCGACTGCGGAAATCCTGGCTTTGGACGGGGAAGAGAGCCGACGCAAGGAGAAGTTACACGAACGAGAACGGGCGAAGAAGAAGAAGGGATATGGGCGGACAGATCGATGGCGAGCGGCGACGGGTACGAGAAGATCTTCTCTGAGGCGGCAGGGGAAGGAGGGGGGGGGGGGGGCTTGGCCGAGAGAAAGTGCAGAGGATGTTTGAATGCCGGGATCGAGAGACGAGAAGGAAGGAAGCGGTGACTGTTTCCGATTCGAGGCAGACCTGACGGGATTCTTCTCTGATTGGAATTGGTGCCAATATCAAAAAGGCCGTGGCTTGCAAGTTGCAAATGTTGACACGAGGGAGGAATATCCAGGATGAGGTGGTTGCGCGTGTGAGTGGGAGTGAATGAACGCGATGAAGGGGCAGGGGTCAAGGGGAAGTAGGGAAGGACGGAAGAAGGGGGGAAGGGACAAGAGAAGGAACGTATACATCGGGAGGCAGTTGCCAAGAGATGAAGTCAAAACAGAGCACTGTGGAGGGGAGGTACGGTAGAGGTAGAGGGGGATTTGAGGGACGAGAAGTGGGAAGGTGTGATACTGGTACACAACCTTGTTCGAGGAAGCAACTACAAGACGAACGAATCCAGCTTATCCAGGCAAAGTAGGTGCCGTCTTCCATTCGTGGAGGTCGAGGTGGAGGCGGAGGAAAGAGATGACTGAGAATGTGTAGATGGCTTACCTTACCTGCCTCAACGGGCCTCGATGAGATGCCCTCCGGGCGAATTCCTTCAGGATATTGGATGCTCTCAACCCTCTCCACACGGGATGCCGGGGTCCTAGTGTGAGATAGGATGTGAGATGAGATGCAGTAGTCTGATTTTGGACTGACTGGGGATGAAGGTGATGAATGATTTCTACATGGGAGAAAAAGGCGGAAAGGCATCACAGCGGGATAGTAAGACGGCACGATGGTTCGGTGAGATCTGTAAGGCGAGTGAGATGGAAAACCCCAATCCATCTGCATCATCTTGGCTGCCACACTGTATTAGGGCCAATCAACAAGACCCAACCAGACATGATGTGCGGAGATGCATCCTCACAAACAGCCTCCACAGGCCAACGCCAGGCTCTTTTCTACACAGGGCTGGGCAGGGCTGGGCAAGGTGGTAGTCAAATGGAGGTGGCCCGGGCAAACAAAGAGAACTGCTGACCAGGGAGAGGGAAAGAAAGCTCAGCAAGCAGAATGCGATCCCGATAGCATGAGAACGAGATTAACATGAGTGATGCTTGTCACTGATGTTTCCGGAAACGAGAAGAATAAGTGAGAAATAAAGTGCCAGTACCCGGCAATCTCTTCTAAGCCCCAATTGGGATCACCACAGTGTCCAGAATCGTCATGATGTGGCCGAGAATAAGGTACTCTACATTAGGGAGCGAAGCAAGGTGAAGAAAGTTGGATGCGCCTTACGGATATTGTCGACGAGTAGGCACGTAAGACGGGTAGAATGTCTCTCGCCTTCGATTATCTGTCTGCCCTGGTGTCTCACCACCACGTCGTGGCGGCAGTGTACCCGTTGGATGTGCGTCCCAAGACGTTGATCGGATGGCTGCCTGTCTGAATCTCAATCTGGATGAAATGAGAGAGGGGACGACTGGGAATGACTGGCGAGACCAAGAGCCGCGGCGTTCAATTCTTCCGCTCAATTCACGCTTCCAGGCTTGCAGTGCAGGAGGAAGTCGCGTTTGGCTGGACCCCAGGTACCTCTTTCCTGCCTCACTGCCTCCACATCCTGCCTCCTGCCATCTCCCACTTCTTGCCTCCCTGAGGTACCTAAGGTACCTCATGGCAACCTTAGGTACCTATTCATGGCAGATCAAGAGGAACCGCAAGGAAAAGGAAGAAACAATGCGTCGATTTTTTCGGTCACTGAATAGGTACCTCAACTTACTTCACCTGCAAGACCACCGCTTCAGCATGTTGGTCTTCCAATCTCTGACCGCCCTTCCTGATGCACTTTATGTCCCGGGCGGTCGTGGATGTGGCTTGAGGACTTGGCTACGTTAACGGCCGAAATATCGAGAATTCATTCGTCATCCTTCTTTGAATCTTGCATCTTCCTACGTAGCCCGCCGTTTTGTCGGTCAGATCGGTCGGACCATGCGGTCCCGAGGCGTCATCATCCAGCACACGGTGCGGTCCCCTCCAAAGTCCACGGTAAAGTTGATGGATCCGAATCGTTGCTGTTGATCCCTCACCTCGTGGCCGGTTATCGAGATACAAATGCCATTGATTGGAAATAACCGAATCGAGACAACAGGCCCACTGACGGCTTATGGTACGATCTTCCTTCTAAGAGTTCAAGGGTTTTGTCATTCTTCTCCCCCTCGAGACTGCTCTGGATATGAGATCTGACCAGATTGCCTAGCCAAGTCACTTAGTTTGGCCTCTGCATACCTGGAGCCTGGACTCGTTGCACCCAATCTTGTATGCGATCGTTTGCCTGATATGCACTGTCTATCTAGCTGTGCCGCAGCTGGGGCTCCCACCACGGATGGCTGAGCTGCCAGCAGGCCATCAGACCGAAAATAGAGGCAAAACACCATACCGATGCCACAGGGACCAGCCTGCATCGACGAGTGCCAGCAACCTGGGACGCAGTAATGGGGGACACCCTCTCGCCCATATCAACTGATGTGATGGACTACGAATACAACATGGATGCGTGGAGGTGCAGGTGAGGTTCAACGATGCAGCAAGAGCAAACGACTAGCCCCTCATTACGATGTCCAACCAGACTTCAAAGTGCACTGCACTGTTGTTTGCCTGCCTATCACGGGCTGGCTGGACTTGACTTTGTCTCCACGAATCACGGATCACAATCCGCTCCTTCACCTACTCTTTGGTTTGCCGGGATAGCCTTTGGAAACCGAATGAACTCCCAACTCGAGCTAGAAACCCGCAACCAAACATTCAAACCAAACTCGAGAAATCCGGCAAACGCTAGCATGGGAATTTCGAGTTGCTCAAGGCTTTGCCCAGCTGCGTTGCGCTGGACCTGCTTCTCCTACCTGTCCTTCTCGGGCCAGGACAGAAGCGAGATGCGGACTCTCAATGGGTGTTGCAGAGTTCGGTAGCGATCCAATCGCCCGCGTGTTCTGTCTCTTGTAAATGCATCCCGCCTGACTGCGTTGTAGTCTTTTGGCCACCGAGCGACCAGCGACGGATTAGGGCCAACGCACGTAAGGCCATCTCAAAGCGACGGTCACCAGCCTAAGCGGTTGCGAGCGGGACATATGCCAAAAGACACCGGTTTACAGGTACTTGACACTGGAGACGCCAGGTGATCTCCGCGTGCGATGCAGAATGCCAATCCTGCACTGTCGCTTGTTGCTCCCCAACCAACCCGCAGTGCCCTTGTTGTCCACTCGTACCGGGAGCGAACCTCAATTTCCTGCGCTCACCCAACACTCTCTCCAAACCCCTCCGACGGCCGAGACACGCAAGCAAGGTCTCCCCAGGTTGATGCTGAGAGTCACGCCATTCCTCTCCCTCGACCGCCAGGTCTCGATGTGGCGTCTGCAGTTTGCTATGAAAAAGGGCATGCGCTCAAACCCTGCGCGTCGCTGCCTCCCTTTTTGAGCAGTCGTCTTCGTCGTCCTCATCTTAGTTTGACAGAATCACTCGACCCTTTCTCTGCTTTCGTGCGGCTTGTTTGCTCCCCTCGCTGCAGTTAACCGGCGAGCCACTATTCGTCGTAGCAGCGCCAGTCTAAGACTCACCATCTACCTTGATGAATCCTCCGGATATTCTTTGCCGGATCGATTCTCTCAAATGCTCGAGCTTGCCATCCACTTGGCGCTCGTATCGTTTGCCCGAAAGCCCAACCGAAGACAGCAGTAGTAGAGCGTGATGACCATTCTCATCCCATGCGCGGTGGATTATTGCCAACAACGACTCCCAGAAACACGCTTCAATACAATCATCACAGCTCGAGGCTTCCAATGCATACCCATCCTTGCCCTCATTTTGAAACATTAATGGTATCTTATTCGTAAGTTCGCCATCACTATGGGAGGATATCTGTCCCATGTTCCGACCGTGACTCGTGAGTCCATGACCAAAAATACATGCATTTTCATGTGCCCGATTCCTAGCTTCGTGAAATTCCCAGCCGTTCTGTCCATTTTCCATATACCTTTCGATGTAGCTGAAGGCTACTCGGAAAGGGTCTTGAAATAAGTCCGATAGATCTGACCGATAGCCTGTCTCAAAAGTGAAACGCCTCGGTGATCTGAAGCAATGCCTTCAAGCACTCGCAGCTTCCACACCGAGGCCAAACCCCGATTTCGTGGTTAACTCAAGCATCTTTTCTGCCACCCACCTACCATTATGGGGGCCTGAAAAACATGAAGTGCGTACCATAACCATTGGCCAGAACATTGTCATGGTTCTGTAAGCAATGCCCTCAGTTGGCGCCTCTTTCTTCCCTTCTAGGCCGAATACCGTTCGGATATCTTCGAGAACGTCTTCAACGACAGAGACACCATCCGACCAACTCGGCATAGGACCTAAGCTTATGGCGACTTTGCCGCTGCTCTCTTTTAGAGTGTTTCGTAACTCGATAATCCTCTCTAAGAGGTATACACGAAGGGAACGGTAATGACTTCGCGCGATAGCAACGGATGACTCGGACGACAGTGAGAATAGACCGTTGAAGACTTTTTGCTGCTGTCCGGAGCATGTTGAAGCACCAGAGAAACCGAGGAATGCGACGGCTGCCTCAAGGTCGCTGCTTAAATCGATCCCGTTCCGGATGAGGTCTAGCAAATCCTCCGGGGGGCTTTCGGTTAACCTGGTCAAGTTACCTTGGACTTGCACCTTGAAGTCAAAGGCTCTCTTGAAATCGACTACCTGTCGAACAAGCGGCTCGAGAACCGGGCCTTTGCCCCACGGAGTTTCCACTTCTTCCAGCATTGACCATAGAGGCGTCAAGTGGTCTCGTTGTATGAACATCTCCATTAACTTGTCATAGAAAGATCAGTTGGAGGGCTCATGGTAGAAATGATCAATGCTACTCACCGCCGCATGACAGAAGAAGGTGAAGCAGGCTTTATCGACTTCGTTTGTCAGGCCATGTTCTGCCCGGAACTTGAATAACTGCAAGCCTCCTGCCCCGTGGGGAAATACGTTCTCTTGCAAGTCAATTGTGCTTGTGCCTCGCTTGCCATTGATGACCTGCTGGGTTTAGCTAAGGCACACTCGGAAAGTAGCCCGAAACATAATAGGCGTTAGCTTCCAAGGGATCAACTCAGGCATACCTCGAACATGCCAAACAAAAACAACGTGACCAGGTTGGCATCGTCTCGCACAGCAACTGGGTCTTGCAGGGCTTGGTTCAGAGTCGAAATGGCTTTGCCGTAATGTCGACGAGCTTCGACCATGAGCCCTGACTGACGGAGTGATCGAGAGGCACTCGCTAAAGCCACAGCGTGTGTGGCGTGTCGTGCGTGACTGGCATCAGAGAGATCGACATCGTAGTACTCGGGAAGCCGACTGAAAATCATGATACTCGCTTGCGCGGCATAGTTGGTGTAGAAGCGGTTCACCGATAATACTTCTGGGCCGACTTGGATGGATTTCGGAAGGACGAGCTCCGGCTCCTCATCCGAATCCAGCAGTGTTTGGGAGGATTCTCTTCGAATAAGGACCGGCGGCCCAGGTGAGCTGTCCTGCGGTTCAGTCTGATATCGGATTGATGGAGGTTGCTGGCGGTGTTTCCATCTAGATGTCCATGATGCTGGATACCCGGAAGACCGTCGTTGTTGGGACGCAGAGATGAATGCTCTTCGTGGCTGGGGGCCGTCGCGCTTCATTCACAAATCAGCCTGGCTAATATCATCTCATCGCCGGGGTCTCCGAGGCTTACTGTCATGCGCTTCTCCTCGACCCTCGAATGGCCCTGTTGTGATTTGGCCAAGCTGGCCATGGCGACTAGGTCTCGTCAATCCAGCGGCGGTGTGGGCTCGACATTCGAGCGACTCTTTCATCAGCAGTACCCCAACAGGACCAAAGCTGACGCGCTTGAAGGGAAATTGCGGACATTGAAGCTATGTAAAGAGGTCAAATCGTAATGGCAAGGTTGGGGAAGCTCCCCACGATAAATGTGGAAATTTGGAGAATGTTTGATCTGGCTGATCCCGGTTAAGATCGCTCGTAGTCGTAGCGGCATATCCCATGTAGTCGAGGTCGACCACTCATCCATCATTGGCAACGCGGGCGAACACGGCGCGTGCAGTAGTCCCTAGGCCCGGGGAACGACCTCGGTGAGTTGGGTCAGGACAAAGCCTATTGGTGTCCGTCCGGTGGTGGCGGAAGTGACTGAGACGTCACTTTGACCTGCCCCGAACCGGTCAAACTCTAAAAGCGCACAAGTAGCGCGCCGCGCTTGTTACTAGGGCGCCCAATGTCTCACACGGCGCACTCGAAGAATCCTCCGGGGCAGGTTCCGGTTACCTAGCTGTCTTTGTTCGTTGGCTCTTCTTTCTTGTTGGGAATCCAGCTGTGGACTGAGCTGTCCCACACATGGTCGTCAGCAATTCGACCTTGAGGACAGACTTTGCTGGCGCAGAGGGATGCTGAGCCCAATGCCAAACCTGCAATTCTAACCGTATTGAGAAGGCAAGCCGAGGTGTCAAAGGAACCCATGATACGCCGAGTCTAAGGCCGAAAAACCCTGAGCTCAGACTTGAACATGAGGCTTAAGTTGCACAGACGACACCTTGATTTCGTGCATCAGGGTCTCTGCCTGTTGGATAATCGCTCACACGCGTTGAAAGGTTCTTGATACGTTGGCGCGTGCCCCCATCGAGCTGCAGGACATTGGACCCTGACAGCAGCCAGATGATCTGCGGCATACGATGCCGCTGGATCCACAAGCCACGACGAGCCAAGACCCCATTGCTACTATTTCCAACCAGAAGGCTGTTCAGCCATGGCAAAGTCTCTTCCGTTGGATGGATGGATGGCAAAGTCTCGGATGCCAAAACGCGGCATTCGTATGAAATCGAGGCTTGTCGAACCTTGCCAGGCACCGAGGGGGTGGAATTTCTGACTAGGCCATATCACTATGTTTGTAAATCAGGTACGAAGTTTACCAGAGTTGGCTGATGGCGCAACATGTAATACCCAACTATCATCCATGGGGTTCCCAAAAGCAGCTGATAGTGCGAGCTGACACTAGCATCGAGATTCCCTTTGCATCTTATTCGGCGATTCAAGGATCAAGCAATACCACTTACTCGAGAGAGGATGCCTTTCGTCCCATGGAAAACCTATGGAGCAAGGCGGGACAGGCTTTTAGCGTCGTCAGCAACCTTCCCCTCGATGCCGTTACTGGACCTCTGCTTTGAGCCATAGAGTCTGACGTCAAGGATTCCTCATAGCTATGGTGGGAGAGAAGCCGTTGCATTGGAATTCCGCGAGGGGTGAGAGGGCAGAAAAGGAGCTTGGGTCTGATGTTGAACCCCTCATCTTCTTCCACCCTTACCCATGAGTATGATCTCCCCGTGGATGGAGCAGCACAGACGAAATTCCCCAACTTTCCCCGACCTTGACGGCGCGCACATCACAAGAAGCGAAGAGCTCGGATCCTCGCAACGCAACCATGGAGAGGGACGGCAGCGGACTCGTCCAGAGTTTGCGACGGGATCCTAGACAGGGCCGCCACAGGCCGACCTCATCGCCGACGGACTTAGTCGGCAAGTTATTCATGCGACATGACACATCCAATTGGACGGACGGCATTCTCACGGCCACTGCACCGCCGCCGGCGGGTTGCCGTTTTGCTGCCCAGTCGTCCGTTCACACACACAACGCAGCCAACGCTTCAGCCACCTCACTCACATTGGAAGCCCGCCTAGTCCTCCTCCATGATCCATCCCCGCCTTTGCCGCTGATTGACGCCGCAACAGTGAGTGCGTGCCGGCGTTTGACGGCAATGCTGGCCGGAACTGTGGGGCCTCGGCGATGTCCACGATGAGCGGCTCTTACACGCCCAACTCTATCGCGCTTCCGATGTCAAGCAGTCCGTCACCAGTTTCCAGCGCCGGCTACTGGCCCTATCCTCCATCGGCGACGGACTCAACTACCATCCCGTGAAACCCTAAAGCCGCTTCGGTCGGCAGAGCTGAAAAGACATCACTTCCACTCCAAGTCATGTGTGTTGGAAATCCCAATTGCCGGATAACTCAATGGACGGGAGTCCGACTCATTTGCAGAACAACTAGTCAACTACATTCCAGGATGCACGACACAGACTCGTGAGGAACCGAACCCCTTTATTGTGTTTGTGCCTGTGTTTAGGGCGAGATCAAGGTTGTTTAAGGTTACGAGAAGCAGGGCCGAGAATGGGGCCGGCAGTCCCCTCTCACAGCCCCGTCACGGTGCGTCCCACACCATCCCGTGAAGGACCCTTTACCGTCCGCGTCGCGGCTGACAGTCCGTACACTATGAACGCCGCCGCCGGCACTTGAATCTGAGCCCCTTCCAAACCACCCAACACACTTGACTAGAAAGCTGGAACACGGCCTTCCACTCATGACGCCGTGCCAGCTTCTACCGCCGGGAGCACGCCGATCTTTTGAAACCACCTCTCTAAATGCCCATTAAACTCCTCGCTCTCGAGCTGGTGAAACCAGTGGCCCTTGCCCTCGATCACCACAATCTTATCTAGCGCCTCATCGCCCTTCGGCAGATGATCACGGTCAGTACCAACATACCATTCGTTCGAACCTAGCGTTAGGCGCGGGAACTTGAGCTTTCCCGCAAAGGCCTTGACTGCATTCTCTTGCCTGCCCAGGCTCTGCGCGTCTCCCCAGCCACCCCAACACAGGGCGTACATGACGGCCTTGTCGAACTGTGCCATGCGGCGGAGGTGCCACGTCTTTTGCCAGGCTGGACATTCCGGGGAGTAGCAGTATGTGCCGAAGAATTCGATGAGAGTCGGGATGATCTTGTCCTGGGCTTCGGGGTCGTTAAAGAGGTAGGTGTCGCGTTCGCGGATGGCATTGGGGAAGGCGTGGATTGGGTCTACGCCGATGGATGCTTTCACGAGGTCCGGACGAGTGGTGACAATGTAGTACCCTGCCGCTTCACCTAGGGAATGCGAGATGACGATGAGGTTCTTGGTGATGCCTAGGTGTGATAGAATGGCGAGCATGTCTTCGGCTGTGGATTGCGGGTAGTAGTCTATCACCTCCCCGTCGGCGGATTTCTCGACGCCGGGCCAGGTGCGGATTTTGGGGTCCGGCGCCGGGGCGGAGGATTTGCCCTGACCGCGGCTGTCGATGGAGATTACGCGGAGGTTGTGGGAAAGGAGGAAGGGGACCTGCCAGGACCAGTCGTGCATTTCGCACGAGAGGCCTGTGATGAGGAGGACTGTGTGGGATGCCGTACGAGGGCCTTCGTCTAGGTAGAAGAGGTTGAAGGAGGGGTTTCGGGAGAAGTAGGGCATTTTGGCGGTTGGAGATTTGGGTTGGGGGAATTGGGTCAGATGGAAAGATATCACGATGGGTTGCGTGAGTGTGACTTAGGATTCACGATGTAGACGGGTTCAATCTCATCTTTTATTGCCTTGTGAGTGATGATGTTGGCGGGGTTCCTTTGTCAGACGCTGATCTGAAGGCGTTCTCCATTCATGTGTTGGCACCAGGTCGAATTGCCACTGGCGTAGCCACAATAGGAAGTAGTAAGTAGGTAAGACATTTCCCCTGTAAGCCGACCCCGCGCATTTGCGGTACCCAATCGATCTAATTGCTTCATCGCTAGTTTTGATGGCTATCGTTGGTATGCCATCGTGGAGGCTCATTGCGCTTGATTCGGGAAGTGAGTCTTACGTGAGATTGTTCGGTCGGTCGGAGAACCGAGCACTTTGGGTTGAAATGGCAGAGCTACTACCCAAAGGAACTTCCCTCCTTGCATGCGAACCAATGTCTGAGCAGAGCATGCCTCAAATTTGAATGTCTACTGGTTTGAGATGGTGTTCACCTATGCACTTGGATAAGAGAGTATGGAGGCACGGGCCGCGAAGTTCGGGTTCGGGCTCGGGGCCGTGGGTGGAATTGCGGGGGGTTCGGGGTCGGGATTATGGGGTTTGGTGGAGACTTTTGTCCGACTTTCCGAACCCGAAAAGTTTAGAGTTGGGATTCAGTCACGTTAGACTAGATACCTTACCTTCGACTACCCCTGAGTAAGTAATTAGATAAACACGCTTCTATCTAAGATAAGGACGAGGAGATATCCGCGAGGAATATTAGAGGTACGTTTGTAAGAGGGATTTTAAAGTCGTATTAAGTAAACTAAGTTAAGGTAGCTAGGCAAGCTATTCGACTACTATTTCTTTGAATTTTGAACAAGCACATAAACTATTTAACTTCAACAATTTTAATACACTACGTACGTCACAAAGAAGGCTAAGAAGTCTAGATTTAGTAAGTAAAAGAGGAAATAAAAAGTCTCTATACTAGGATAAAAACGTAATTATATTTCGGTTAAGGAAACGGACACCGGGCCGAGGATAGAGGTAAAAAATTAGAAAGACAGAAAGTCGTCTTAAGCCTTCCTATATATCCTATTTAGGTTCCTAAGGATGTCCTACTGAAAGCATTCCTATTAAAAAGTTAGGGTTAGGGTTAGGGTTAGGGTTAGGGTTAGGGTTAGGGTTAGGGTTAGGGTTAGGGTTAGGGTTAGGGTTAGGGTTAGGGTTAGGG
>NW_026849583.1:0-46360 GCF_030869305.1 Colletotrichum tamarilloi | reverse complement strand
CGATCCCAATACGAAGTTCGCGAACATCAGGGATATCCATCGGGCTCAAATCGAAGCGGGTGAAAAGGAGGTTATCACGGCTGAATCCAGCGACTCTGAATGCCCTAGTGAGGCTGGCAGCTGTATTGTAGTGGGTGTGGTTGAGGATCAATAGTTAATAGTAATGAGGAGGTTGGGTTGTGATCCCATCGTTTTTGTGGTGCCAGAAACAGGGGGTGCCAGGAAGTGGGTATGTTGACTTAATCGCAGAGCATCGTAGTCCGAACGTTCGCTTTGTTCAGACCCGAGCCTGTCTTATATCCACAATGCCAAAGCACAGAAAGTCCCGCCTTGGATGCAAAGAATGCAAAGAACGAAAGGTCAAATGCGATGAGTCTCGGCCGATTTGTATGAGATGCAAGACCGCGGGAAGAAATTGCTCTTACCGAGAGCTGGTCAGCAGTCTACCAACGCCACCAGCCCAAACACCGGCACATTTGTCCACTCCTCAAGCTCTGAGCCCGCAATCCTCGGTTTCCTCTAGTCGTCATTTACAACTGCCCTCAGCAGTACCAGATCCTCATGGCGCGACTACGTCATTGAATATATCAGAGTTGTCAGATGACTTCTTCTCGGAACGCTTCAGCTTGTTCCACTTCGATCTACTCCTCTTCTTTAGAGGGGCTCTCACAGATGTCCTCGTCTCCCTGCAGTCCGAAATGGGCCCAATGATGCGTCTGATCTATTCTGAAGCGTTGAAGGCGCCATATTTGATGGACCAGGTCCTGGCCTTCACCGCCGCCTACAGGAGCACAGTCGCCAATGACGAAGAAACAACGATGTTGTACCTCACCCAAGCGACCGGCCTCCAAACGAGAGCCATAGGGCATCTGGATATCGGCGGGTTGCAAGTTAACGAAGATAACGTCATGGCGCTCTTCTGTTTCAGCCTCCTACTTGGTCAACAGACCTTGTTCGAAGCCTTCGCCGCAGCAACCTCGATACCTACCGTGCTCGACAAGCTCGTTCAATGTCTGACACTTCATCACGGAATCCGTGGCATTGTCGCGGAATCCATGGGAAAGTTCCATGGCCATATGCAGAACATCCTTCCCCACAACCCGGCATATTCTATGGAGAATGGCACACAAGTCCTTCACGGCAACGAGTGTGATAGCTTGCTCCGGCGGCTGAATGAAAATGAGATGAGCGAACAAACGAGGGGTGTTTACATAGATGTTGTTAAGATTCTGCAGTATCTCTTCGATTCTGTACGTTCGGAGGAAAGTCGCAGGCTCGTCGTCATTCAGGAATGGCCTGTGCGAGTGTCACAAGAGTACATCAGACTCCTTCAACAAAGACGTCCTGAAGCTCTGGTCTTGTTGTCTTATTATGCCGTGCTACTTCATTGGGCGAAAGACTATTGGGCCGTGGGCGGTTCTGGGGAGTTTCTTATCCGGGCAACTTCAGATCATCTTGGGACTTACTGGAAAGAATGGCTGGAATGGCCAAATGAAATGTTGAAAGAAGGCGAAAGAATGGACATAGCATGAAAGTTAGGGAACGACGATGAGCGAAATTGACTAAGATCACGACCAAGTGGTTCAACATTGTAGACTAGGAAGTATGCATGTGTTTTATATAATGTACATAGAAGAAGTGAAAAGTAAGTTTTCGTCGCGCCGCAAGTCTCGTGAAAAGAAATCTTGCGGTGAGCGGAAAAGAAGAACATTCTTGTGAAGTAATAGAACCCTCATCAGTATTGAGACGACACTATTAGAGCCCGTGGAACATTGGTGCAGCCCTCTTGGTGGTGTTGGACTTGATGGGGCTTTCGGAACAAGACCAGCACTCGGCCTTGGAAGCATCCCCGCAGCCATCGTTGAAGATCGACTTCTCGGGGTACGGGCAAAGGATGCGGTTGTGCGTCGCATTGCCGACAGAGATCTGGATAGGCGTCTGGTCAGGCGCGGTGCCGTTCTCAACCCAGTTGCGAAGCTGCTCGAAGAGGCCAGTAGGGGAGCCGCTCACACCGCCGAAGCAGTGGCCCAAGCCGGGAGCCTCGAAGTAGCGATAGAAGTCCTGGATATCAGGGATGATCTCGTTCACTGCCTTGTAGTAGTCTTCGGTACCACCAGGCGGGATGATGTTGTCAGCCTGCAGACAGAATGTTAGCTCGCTAATTGCTTGGTACAGAATCCGAGTGATGCATGCGTACCAAACCGTGGAAAGTCACCATCTTGCCTCCGGCTGCCTTGAACTGTCTCAGATCGGGGTCGGCGGTCTCGACAATCGACTCATATTGCTGGCGACCAGAGTACACCAGCGCATCATACTCCTCGCGGCTCATATTTGTCAAGTCAAAGGTCTCATTCTTGGCGATGAAAAGCTTGAACCAGGCGGTACCGAGGTTAGATGGTTCATCTGTGCAGCCTTTCTCGTTGCAGCTCGTCATCACAATGCCCGGCTGGCTGAAGGACGTCGGCTTGTTGCCCGTAAAGTCGGCTCCAGGCAAGATACCGTGGTACGGCCGCTGGCCATCCGCGGTGACATGGCCGTGCCACGTAGCATTCACTACCGTCGCAGCGGCTTCTGAGATAATCTGCTGAGTTCCATTTTTCTGGGCGCAGGTGATCGATTGGCCGACGAGGGAGAAAGGATCAAAGGACTTGAAACAGGCTGCGATGTCGGAGATGACTCCGTCCGTGACTCCATCTAGAGGATCGCATTCGGAGGTTGCTTTGTTCACGATGGCGTCGAACTCACAAGGGTAAGGGAACGCGCCAAGCTCGTTCATTACTTGGTGGGGCCAGTAGACGAAGCTCACCAGCTTGTTCCAGTTGATTGCCGGGGCGCCTGCTACTATGCCGTCGTAGATGTCGGGGTAGCGTTGGGCAAGCATGAGCCCTTGTCGTCCACCCTGGGAACAGCCGGCCCAGTAGGAGTACTGTGGGTCCTGGCTGTAGTAGCTCTTGATCAAAGACTTGCCGATAATGGCCTGGAGGTTTTGTGATCAGCACTCATAAGCTTTACAGGGCCTCATTTGAGAAGTGCGACTGATAATTACCTCGTCCTTGAGGGAAACGGATGCCAAATTCTGCAAGTTGTACAGGTTGACGTTGCCAGGGCTGTTCAACGCCCACGAACTAGGCTCATTCGCAGATCCGAGGCCAGCATCCGTTGTGATGGTCGCAAAACCGTCCGCAATGGCTCCATTCATTGCGTTGTAGCTCAAGAAGAAGCGGCCGGCGACCCAGCCCCCTCCGCCCACAGCCATGAACCTCTCATTCCAGTTTTCCGGAAGCCATGCCTCGGTGACGAGGTTGTCGTTCTGGCCCGGGTGCGTATACGTGATGGTCACGTTGCAAAAGGTCGCGTTCGTCAGTTGGACGGCCGGGGAGGTGTATCGGAAAGCTGCGGGGACGGAGACGCTGTAGTTGGTGACTAGGTTCGCCTCAAGAGACAAAATCTCAGCTCCGTAGAGGACTGGGCCGAAGGTGCTCGGGACACAGTTTTGAGCAAGGGACAGAGACATCGCGATGGGGATCTGAGCTTGTAAAGCTCGTGGTGACCAGGCGAATCGCGGTTTGAGGTGAGAGGTGATGTGACTGATGAGTGTATCGAACATTATTCTTGTTATGACAATTGGCGACCGAAGATGGTTTTTATAAGTCTTTCATGATAAATGTAGCGAGAAATTTCAAAGCCCAAAGCCTCAATGCCCCTAAGAAGATGATGATCTCCAAAATCGAGGCTCAGCAATTCGCCAAGATCGTAACGTAAGCCTCGGACAACTAGCCTTTAATTCTAGCTCCTTGCTGTCCGATTTGGGACTTTGGATAGACCTCGGGTAGAGCGCGTTGTCATTGGATGCTGACATTCCGCGGACGGCCTGAGTCACACGCCGCACTCCGGACCCGGAAACCGACCGATGCACGCCGGGCTTAAATGGGACTTTGCGCGGATGTCCTCGGATTCAACGTGTGGGTCGCAGTGACTACTCTAAGTAGGTGTGACGGGAGCCCCATATTCGGTCCCGTTCGAACGATTCTAGAAAGCATCTCTAATTTGCATGCATGCACATGCGTAAGACCGGTAACTTGAGTAACGGGCGTCTCCATTCTTAGAAGGAGCACTTCCTTGTCCGACGCGGGCACTCAGGGTAGGAGTGGAAGAGCTTCACCCCGAATAGGGGCTAGGTATTCAAGATAAGTCCAGACAGCGGAGAAGGAAGGGGAGCAGTGCCGAGAGTGCTAACATTGCGGATTGGAAAGGTTTGAGTAAACACCATCAAGTTTCTTTTCAAGAACCGAGGGGTTAAATTGAGCTAAGTAGAACATTTTGGACTCCAAAAGATGCAGATCGTGTCGAGAGCTAGATGATCAAGTCATTCACATCTTCAATTCTACCGAGCAGCAATAATACTCCGCGGCTGCAGTAATATCACCTAGGCCTACACAATACTAAGTAACTATTGTGAGATGTACGTATTCAATCAACCCAAAGCCCTGCTACCCTTGACTTTCGCTACTTGAACAACAACTTTGCCTTTGGCGTGTCCATCCCGCAGTCTTCTATAAGCGGCCGGCACCTGATCGAACTCAAACGTGTAATCAATTACTGCCTTGGCTTCTCCCTGTGCCATCAACTCGCCAATTCGTCGGAAAAAGTGCGCGCTGTTCTGCATCCGCACGAAATAAAATTGGTGCCCCCCCATAATCTTTGGGCAAATCATTTTGCTCAACATCGAGAACGATCCTGAAAGCGTCAGACTTTCTCCGACGCCCACCATGACAAAAGTCCCACCAGGCTTCAAGATGGCGCTGCTGCGGTCATACAGCCCGGTACTGTTGCCCACGTTGTCGATAATGAGATCAAAGACCTTACCCCGATCCCTCAACTTCGACACGATGTCATCCTTCTTATAGTCAATGACTTCATCCGCGCCAAGCTCTCGGCAGAGCTCGATGTTCTTGGTGGAGCACGTCGTGACGACCTCAACGCCTAAGGCTTTCGCTAGTTGGATAGCCCACGTGCCTGTACCGCCGCTCCCTCCGTTGATAAACACCTTGCCGCCAGGTTGCAGGATATCCGGTATCAGAGACTGCCAGGCTGTTGTCGCTGCTGTGCCAACCGCCGCGCCCAGATCAGGGTCAATGCCTTCCGGGAGGGGTGCGCAGTGAGTTCCCAAGATGACAATGTACTCTGCCAACGTGCCTTTCTGCCCAACGCCAGCATATCCACCGAATACAAGTTGTCCGACTTGAAAGCTGGAATTTGTGGTGTGTGTGGCTACAACGCGGCCGCAGAAGTCCATGGCAGGCGTAGCGGGGCGCGCGACCATGAGACGTCCGATTAGAGTTGACTCGGGGACTTTGTAGTCTGCTGGGTTGAGCGATGCGCTGATGACTTCGACAAGGAGCTCATCTTTGCTTAAGGTTGAGGAGCTTGGCTTGGGCACTGATTTGTTGAGAACAAGAGAATCTTCGAGCTTGCCGTCGATGGCAGAATATTGCCAAGCTTTCATAGTGTCACCCATTCTCAGTCGCGTCGGTCTCTGCCGTCGAGTTGAGAAATATTTGGTACTTGGTTGGCTGCTCGAGTAGAGTTTGGATTGATTAATTTGGAAAGCTTAAAAATCGCCGAATATTTATATGTCCATAACCCCGTAGTAAATTTGACCATCGGCCGTTGTCAATTGCTCAACTCCGCGCATTTCTGGGCTCAAATTGGCGTTGCGGAGCGGAGTTTTCGTTCCAGCTACAGACGCTGAATGAGGTAAAAGTGACCCGGCATCTAGCGATTCGTCCGAATTGAGCTTATGTTCCCGATATGTTTCCGAACCTGCTGAGATGATTTGATGTGACGGCGAATCGACAATCATTTTGAACATTTTCTAGAACATTACTAGAATTCAAGAAAGCGTCAATTGCCTATGGAGCAACTGCTTCTCCTTTTGCGTCATGCGCCTCTGGACTTGCGCTGGCGGAGTGACGTGACCATTGTGAAGACAGGAGCCGGTCATTTCAGGTTACTGAGAACCAGACACCATAAGCAACGAGCAATGGCTTGTTCAGAAAAAAAGATCCGAAGACATCCTTCAACCGTTATAGATTAGACCAACTTCAGTGTGTCCGTTCTGAAATGTTTCTTAGTTGAACGTCGCAGTGGTTCCGTCTTTGCCCGACCTGCTTAGCATGCTGACAACGCGGGACTACATAGATGCGGTAGCACGAGTGTAATCTAACACGGTGCCCATCAACTGTAGAGCTGTGGCTTCGTGGAAATATGCCGTATTCCCGAGTTCGTTCCTGAATTTGCGATCCGAATCGCGTGCATGCGGGGAATAATAAGGTTTCTTCTGCATCCTTCACGGTCAAATCCCGGGGGGCTGAGGTCTTCTCCGGTGGATAACCCAACAAATGCGCGACGAGGTGCCCTGAAAAGGAATCATTCTCCCATTTGAGAGGGTCTTCTAGGGGAGTTAAGCCGGTGCCTAGCGATCCTTTGGGGAAACGTGCTTACACCTGGCGACGATCACCCCGTGTTCTCGTAATTTCTGTCGGCACATGGTGAGACCCGGAAGGCTTTAGTGACAACTAGGCCCGGGTAGCGCTGATCCTACTCCGGCTGTTATGATCCGCGATTGCGTATTTATTTCACAGCGGTTCTCACGACAGTCGCCGGTGATTATAACTTCGGTGTCTTTTGTCTATGAAAGAAGTACTTCTCTCCTGCCACGTTCGATACCGCTTCATCCCTCAGGATAGACCTTAGCATGGTTTCCTCACGCTTTCTGACGCTGGCCCTCAGCACGTCGGCATCTGTCGTGGCAGCTTTGACGACACCAGCAAGGAGTGAGACCGCATCTGCTCAATGCACCAAGGCCCTGCCACAGGGGCGCGCACCTGGGAACGAGTACACAATTCCTTACACCGACAAAGACGGCCGATCTCGAGACTATCTCCTATTCTTGCCACCGAAGTACTCTACAAAGTCCAATAACCCGATCATATTCTCCTACCATGGTGGGACTAGAACACCAGAGTCTCAGCGAGATCTTGACCGTCTGGAAACGCCATACTTCAATACGGACCACATCGTCGTTTATCTACGCGGATACCAGGTAAGCAATATTTGTCGGAGAAGCTCACGAAAGAGGCTGATGTGATATTTCAGGAACGATGGGAAGGTACTCCTAATATCACCAAGAGAAACGACATTGAGTACACCAGCAATGTCTTGGACGATCTCGAGAAAACCTATTGCATCGATACAAACCGCGTTTTCATGACTGGCAAATCCAACGGCGGCGGCTTTGTCAACTATGCTGCCTGCCACAAAGAACTCTCAACGCGCTTCGCTGCTTTTGCCCCCGTCTCTGGCTCTTATTACATCGAGGGCGCAGAGGGTTGCAATCCCAAGACCGTCGATATTCCGTGCAACCCCGGAAGGTCCAACATACCTCTCATTGAGTTTCATGGTGGAATCGATGGAACTATTCCCTACGAAGGCAATCCTAGCCGCCGTGGCGCTTGCTTGCCTGATGTCTTTCACTGGGTAACCGAATGGGCTCTTCGTGATGGTCTTGCCGAGAAGGCATGCGAGAAGAATATCACCTCTCGTGCACAGATGTATCGCTGGGGATCAGGTGACAAAAAGGGTCTCGTCACTCACGTCTATGAGCATGATGTTGATCATAGTTGGCCCTACACTGGGGCGAATGCGGACAACAAGGAGCACGGAGATGGTCCGGCATCCTACAATGCATCTTCGTATATCATGGACTTCTTCAGCAAACATACCCTGGCTTGAGACTAACAGTGCCCATACTGCAATCAGCTAGAACTGCACCATAATAATGATAATGCCACATCTCAAATAGTAGCTGCCTCAAAATGTGCAAATCCCATTCAATCAACGCTATTACCCCCCATCGCCACCTCCACCTCCTCCACCACCGCCATCACCGCCGCATCCTCCGTCCCCGCCGCCGCCGCCGCCGCCGCCACCACCATCCCCTCCACCGCAATCACCACTATCGAAAGAGACATAGACTCCGTCAAAGACGAAGTACTCGCCCTTTGTGCGTCTCTTTCTCTTCCTGATCGGATTAGTGCCACCGAGCCCGAACTTTGCCTTAATTTTGGCAGGATGACCAGGTTGAACAGCTGCTGCATCGGGGACGTAGCCGTCTCCTCCCAAGTTATCCATGACAGGATCTTTGGGACAGTCCTTGCTATACTTCTTCGCCCATTCGTTCCTCGTGTCGTGCAAAAATAGTTGTGCTGCAGCGGCCGACGTGACATGCTCATAGTCGATGAGCCTTCTGGCGACGTTAAAGCTCCACACCCAGTAAGATCCTGGGTAAAGCCGATGTGTATGCCAAAGAAGATCTATGGCTAGGGTTGGGGGTACAATGCAGCGGCTTTTCAACAGGTGGGTTCCTGACTTGGACCGAAAGATTGTGTCCATGTCGTATTCCAATGGGCGTGAGGTGAAGGTTCCTTCGGCAGGCCTTCCAAGCAGCTTGATGAACTGTTCGTAATCGCCAATTGAGCGGCCGAGACTCGCGGCAAACGAAACATCGCTCTCTTTTGCTTGAATGACCGTCTTCCAAAATGCGATCTGACTGTTCAAAGTCTTTCGCAGGTCGTCGAGAGTGGGCCAGGGTGCCAATTGACACAA
Source organism: Colletotrichum tamarilloi (assembly GCF_030869305.1). NCBI lineage: Eukaryota > Fungi > Ascomycota > Sordariomycetes > Glomerellales > Glomerellaceae > Colletotrichum > Colletotrichum tamarilloi. The sequence goes on along the minus strand of NW_026849583.1, from coordinate 37,693 downwards.
TTCTCCGTCCCGACTATGTAGGTTGTTCTTGAAACAGACGTCTTGCCTCTTCCCCATCCTCATATCCGTCCACTCTGACAATTTCCATTCTCTCTTCCCCATAATGGTACAATAGGCTAGCTGATCAACGTCGTGCATCATGATCGCCGGGTCAGCTTTGATATGCATACACGGCTGCTTGTTCGAAAAACGTGACAGCAGCTTCGACTTTCGCTCGGGTTGCCACGGCGGGTACCGCCACAGTTGGAAGGGCAGCTTGTGACTGTCATCTCTCATATTATAGCTCCCCCATTTCCTCTGGGCCTTTTTGTCGGACCATATGCCAGAGTTATAGAGGTCTAGTAGGCGCTTCACTGGGAAGTGATGATGGTTTAAGCCGTAGTCGCGATACCCTCCATCCCAAAGATACCGGTGGAATTTGCCTGGCGATAGGAGATGGCAGTACCAGATGATGGCTACATCCCTACCGAGTAATCTGAGTCAACACATTGAATTTAGTTTGAGAATGGGAACTCACCAAGGGGGTGGATAGTCATGCGGCGCAACACCATAGATGCGCAGGTAGCGGATGTAATTCACATAGCGCCACTCCGAATATGCTAGAGCTTCGTCGTGGATACCGCCAGCATCGTCATGTTTGAAGTGCGGTATGAGTTTCAGGAAAATCTCAATGAGCTGGATATGACTCTACACAGCCATCGAGGTCAGACATGGACCATCCCTTGAAACAATGTGGTCACTTACTGATGCGGCGAGTTGAAGCGAACTGTTGACTCTCTCCTTGGGCCAAGGATCTTCAAATACCGGCGGCATGTTGCAGTTCTGTGTGCTAATATCAAATGGTTCTCCGGGCTTAGCCAGGCGTTGATGACGGGACGTGGACAGTAGTCGAGCATTTATTTCTCAAGAGCTGAAATGCAAGGGTCACGCATGACATCTCAGGAACTGCCTGCCAAGTCGCTTGTGAACCTTGACAGCGGCGCATATTCCGCGCCGCTAAGCCCGGATTCACCTAGTTGCATCACTCAATGCCATGGGGCCGAAGCTGCGGTAAGAGAATCTGGTTTAGCGTCCCGGAAGCCGATGGTATGCACACCGCCCGAGAGAGGAGTTATGGTCATGCGAAGGTTGATTGACATGCCCTGAAAGGGCGCGCAAGGCAGATTCGGTCGCCCTGTGTTACGTTCGTTCCCCGGAGCCGGTTGGTGTCTCGAATGTGTGCAATCGACAACGGCTGCGCCTCAACACCACATGCAACTGCTTTCAGCTCGTCGATCATTCGCAAAGTAGTTGATGGCCATGACTTTAACTCGCGAATAAGATTCTGTGCCTCTTTTGACGATTTCCGAAGAAGCCGAAGTACTAATGGAACTTTACAGCAATACCTTGTCGAAGCACATCGCTCCAAAAGCCACGAATATAGGCTGTTTGAGGACAAATATACACTGGAATGAAAAGTTGGTGCTCTCTAAAGGAGATCTCTTTAATACGCCCCGACTCTCTCCACCCACGACGGTTGAGGTGTCTGCCCAGGTTTTCGGTAGCCTGACTGAATGATGTGGTCCGCTGCCAACTCGAACCCTTCGAGACGTGCACCCGATCCGTCCAAAGCCCAAAGAGTAAGTGCCACCGTGTTGTTGCCGTTATAGTTGAGGATGCCCTCTGGAACAGAGAAGCGCGTTTGCGGACCGAGATGGTTGACTGCATGGGGGTTAGATGTACAGTAATGATATCAAAGGTGGGAGGTTCAAGGTTCTCACTCACCATACTTGCCAAATTGGTACCCGTTGACGAAAAGTTGCGCGCGGAAGAGGCTCGACGCTCCGGTTGAAGCCGTCACATTCGAGATGACAAAACTCAGAGGGATGTCGTAGCCGATTGGCATATCCAAGGGGAACTCCGTCTCATAAAAAGCTACCCCGGCTGTCTTGATGCCTTCAAATGGTGTCACTGAAGCCCAGTCAGACGTGGGTGCCCCTGGAAGATGATAGCCTTGTCGTTCGGCATAGAATGCACCCTCATTCAATGGACCACGCGTCTTGTCAATGTAGCTTTCGGCTCCAAAGTTACCGGTGAGCTTCCATCTCACGTCGGACTGCTGATGACCACCAAGTGAAAAGTCAACGATGCCGCGTGGAAGCTTCATCCAGTCAGACCGTGCCCAGAAGTTCATGCTCATGCCCATATGGTCAATGACGACAGTGAAGACTGAAGGGTCCTCGAGTTTTAGTCCAGCAAGATCAAAAACTTGCGTTGAGTTAGCAGTGTGAGAATCTCCAGCAAAAGACCCGAGGAAGGTCTCGTTAACCCAGACAGAGTGGCTGTAAGCAAAGCCTCCTGCTGTCGTCACGTTGAAGAATGATTCGTTCGCAGTCGCGGTGAAGTGGCCTCGATAGATGAGTGAACCGCCATGGAACCCGTAGTCACTGCAGTAGAGCGATGTTGGGGTCGTTAAATTGCGAGGGTTGTTGCTTTTCTCTAGTGCTGCCTTGGTCCAGGCGGAATCGTCGTAGCTATTAGATATCTCTGGGAGCGAATCGATTGAATGCCATTGCAGTTCGGGGAAGACGGGCAGGTTGAGAGCTGGACTCTCGAAGGCGATCTCAGCTTGGAGCCTGCCATCCTTCCATTGGGCGTTCGGAAGGGAGCGGCCATTGAAGGTAAGCGGGCTGTTCGAAGGGACCCCACCTAGGATCTCAAGAGTCGTAGTAGCATTGATGTCTCCCGTCAAATGGAGAACTCCATCAGCGAAAGTTGCATTCCGCAGAAGATAAGGCCCCTTGACAATGATTGACGACTTCCCTAGAGTAGGCTTGATCAATCCATCATTAGTATCGGGAAGGTCAAGGACCCAATGGCGGTAGGCGTCGTTGCGCCATAGGAGATGAATTTCGAAGGTTTCGAAATGCACAACCTGTCTCCTTTCTTGGACCACCCAGTGAACAGCTCTGAAGCTGCCGTAAGTGCGCGTTGTCGCGTTGCTACCTTCAAAATGCGGTAATCCTAACGAGGATGGCACAGCGAACTCGTGCTCTTCGCCGTCGCCTCCGTACAAGATGAGCAGTGTCTTGTTTCCGTAGGTTTTCCAGGTGAATATCTCCGCTGACGAGTAGATCAAGTTGGTGCCGCCGACATCATGATCCGTGATGTGGATTTTAGAGTCTCGCCCATGTAGCGACAGATCGCCGCCTAGCAAGGGGATGGAGATGTTGCCGACAGATGTCGGCACATTGAGTTTGTAGGAAGTGCGGTTGAGTGAGGTGTAATCGGTATGGCGCACAACGTAGAACCGAGTCTTGTCCCCTACGATTGGAACAACTTGGAGGTCTGGTGTGCTAACAAACTCGGTAGACGTAGCGTTCTGGGGGATGGCTGTGAGATAGGCCTCGGAAGCACGGAGGAAATGGGCTTCGATCTTGGCCTCGCTGTACTTTTCCCGGTCGATCCCACGATTCTCTCTAATGGAAGCACCATGATCGTAGGAAGTGTAGCCCTCTGAGTGACCCATGTTCCCCCAATTTGTCCCGCCATATGTCTATCCGCCACTTTAGTGACCAGCCAATGCAAGACGGGAGAAAAGCATACCATGTAGAGATTGAGTATCTTGATAGAGCGCGACACAAGCTCTTTCACGAAGACACGGGTAAAGTCCTGGTTAATCTTTGCTGCGCACTTATCCAGGCCAACACCTCCCCTTTGATCAATCAGCACCAATATCGACGAGAGGGACTAGAAAATAGCATGGGCCTACCATGGATCGGGGGCACCCCCCTGGTACTCCAATACGGCATAGGGGCTGCTTGGGCTCTGCTGCAGATGGTTTTGATACGTATACGTCAAACTTAAAGCAGTGAGATCCGTCCAGTCCGTGGGGTGATCGCCTAAATACTCAATCAGCAGACATGACTGAAGCGGTCGTTAGAAAACTTACATCCTTTGTAAAAAGGGTAAGCGTCATGCGCGTAGATGTCCAACTCCCCTTTTCCAGATCCAGGCGCCCAGTTGCCCAAAGGCACGGCGTCATTGCCAATCAAAGGAACTTCAATACCATTTCGTCGAAACTGGTCTTCCATAAAAACCATGTAGTTTGGGTCCAATAGCTTGGTTGACTCAACCGGGTTGGCTGTTCCGACCGCTAAACTGTACTCGTTTTCGGGCTGCACAAGGATTATGGGTCCGCCGTTGGTTATCTGAGCAGCTGAGATGACGCGAAGGACGCTTGAAATGTAGTTTTCCGTTGCGTTGGTGTAATCTGGGGCCATTGATCTCAATTCACCCTTATTGCGCTGTAACCAGCCAGGAAAGCCGCCCCCAGAGAGCTCAGAGTTGATATAGGGACCAGGTCGTGCGATGAGATAGAGTCCAGCCTCGACGGCGGCGTCGATGAAAGGTTGAAGATCAAACACATTGTCCATGCGTACCTCGCCTGGTTTGCCCTCGAGCAAGGCCCAGTTGACGTAGAATGACACTGCGTTATAACCTAGCGCTTTGATCTTCTGGAGCACGTCTAACCAGAGTCCTGGTGAAGGAATACGCCATGGGTGAAACTCGCCGGACAAGATGACGATACGCTCCCCTCGGATAAAGAGTGAGTGTTCGTCCCATCTGACTAGATCCTGAGTGATATTGGTGAATTTGATATGGGATCTGCTGAGAACAGCATCGGTGGGGGGTAAAAGGAAGAGGCTAGTAACAGCCAAGAAAGAGGAAAGCTTCATCTCGACTTCTCAATCGGAAACCATTTGGTAATTTCGGATGGAACAACTGGATTTGGTTGAAACTGGAACGCGCCTTATATCTTTATCAACCAGATAGCCTGTTTACTTGTGTTGACAGCCATCAATCTTGACATAAATATGCACTTCAATTGCCAAGCTGCGCCGACCTGTTGAATAGTACATGCATTCTCGCTTTCGCGTTGACAGTCGCAGGGTAAGACAAAGTGCCTTTGCTCTTATGATGTTGATATCAGTGTCCAATGGGCCAAGCTTATTGTGGTCCCCAAGCACGACATCCATTTCGATGCGATCTGCTCTACTCGCATAGGAGCGGATATAGCATAATAGGGTAACAATTTGCCCGACGCAGAGGTGCCTGGGTTTGGGGGATACCTTGGGCAAGGCGCGACCTTGCCAGCAGAACCGTCACGTACTCTACGCCACTTAAGATATCCCTTCGAAGCGCAAGAGAGCGGAAGCGAAGTGCAGGGTATGTAAACGTCGACGTATCATACGCGTATTCGTACGATTGGAGCCGAAGCTACACGTATATTGTGCCCGTCCCAGGATCAGCGTAGTATATAATGGGATTACGAAAACTTGCATAGGCACCAGTGCAAAGGAGGCCACGGTGATCTCAGTGCTTCGATGATGATTATTCATCCCAATCGCAGGGTCGTTTTGAGAACGCGGACTTATGAGAACAGCATGGCGTAAGCTGCCGGGCCGGGCTAATCGCTTGGCTTCCTTTCAATTCCTTGTGACCATCGTAATGTGAGCGGTCCGGCAGTTGTGATCTGCCTCGCCTCTGGCCCGAAGACTATGAGGTCGGCCCGAATCTTTTCGAAATTCCCATTCTCCCGGAAATTCATCAAGAACCGTTACGTCAAAAGTGAGCAGTGAAGTCACCTGCTTCAATCAAGCCTTGACATCGTGGCTGGGTGAAGTGACGTCCCAGTCAAACACGCGTACTGCTGGCAGTCTGGTTGGCCGGGATGTGAAAGCGGGGTAGAATACACGTATGGAAATGGGATACGGCAACTTCCTCGTAACATACTCACGCCTAACTATGTGCCAATCGTGGGCTCTCTGGGCCAGATGCTCCCAGGCTCTTGGGGCTTTGTGAGCGCGGTGGAGTGATTGGTATTTTGTATTTCATTCCTTTCCATCCTTGCCTGTAAGAATATACCCGTTCAACATCAAATATGGAGCAGCCGCACTTTGGCCACGTCTTCTGCATACCTATGTACTTCAATATATGGCGATATATGGAAGGTTTGCAATCTGCAGTGACTACTGCGGTTTGTTCTGAGCCCAGAAGGCGCAACGGCAGAGAAGGATACTCCCGAAAATTGCCTTCAGATTCAGTCAACTACATGGAATAATCGGCTTGACACTAACAAGACAGGGAAATACTGTTCTTGTACTTTTGCACACCTCACTCCGATCAGAATCTCAGATTTAGTCCTCATATCACTGCATTTATTCAATGGCTGAGACTTCTCGGGCTATCTGTCACCTGAGCGATGTCTTCGTGCGCTCCTCCTGCATGTTGATCATTGCCTTGTCCAAGGGCCACGTCCTAAGCTTTCAAAGGGACGATCTCAAAAGGCACGACCGCTACAACACCAATCAGTCCATTGTCGGTCTTGGGGAGAGTTACCATGGATGAAAACTCTCTCCCAGAGCTCCTGATCTCGGGCAAAATACTGCGAAGGTAGTTCCACATCGTACCCGGCACAACGGCGACAACGTGGTTGTTTCCTTTCACCAGGTACGACGTGGCGTCAGCAGTAGGATTGGTTGAGTCCAGCGGAGGCAGTCTGGCGCCATTGACATAGACCGTTATCGCGTTCAACACAGGCGGGAACTTCATGTAGGCACCAAGGGACGTGTTGTGAGCACTGCTAGTAGTCGATTCCGGCGGCCAGGTGAAGTTTGTGGAGTAGTAGCCAACCCCAGACGTGTTCGTTGCATATGGAAGATCCGACCATGAGACAAGCTTGCTGAGTTGGTGAGTCGTGTTGCTCTTGACAGCTGTGATGGTTGCATCGCTGAAATTTTCTGGAGCTTCCCAATGCTCAAGAACCAGAGTCCACGGCCCCAACTCGAAGGAGTCAGGGGCTTGGCTGAAATGAGTGATTTTGTTGCCGGTCGACGATGTGACGAATGCTGGATCTGAAGACGCAACGACGTGTAATCCAATGCCATCACCGACGGGGCCGTAGCCAACGATGTTCGATGAAACTTGAGTAGCATGAATGGCTGGAGTTATAGTGCCACGGATTGCTTTGTCGGCGAACGCAATCACCATTGTCTGATTTCCTGCGAGTTCGAGTGGGATGATTGTCGAAGATCCGTTGGTCCGGTAATTGAGAACCGCTTGGCGGGCTCCCGTCCAGAGATCGAAGAAATAGGGAATACCTTTTGATTGAACCACCACTTCTCCGGTTGCTGCGACCAAGTCACCAAATATGTAGGCGTAGGCGATGCCACTTTCTTTGTCTTCCCTCCATGTGGAATACCACGTGCCGTTGGTTCTCACCCCGACTCGTGGCTTGAGACTCAGTTCGTTCAGCTTCTGGGATATCTCACCCTCTGCAACGTGATGTACGTTCGTGTTATTCAGAAACTCATTGTTTGCAGGAGTATGGCCAGTATTGATTTGCATCCCTGAAGGGTACAGCCCCGGCACTGAGCCGGCCACGATGATAGGCAACCCAACTTTCACGAAGCTCTCCAGCTTCGTAATTGAGAGTTGCGTCAAATTCTGGGATCCGAGGATAACCATGGCTTGATATGCTGCATCTTGGGGCGCAAGCATACCGTGTTCAACATACGCATTGGGCATGTCAAAGTTGTCCGGTGACAAGTAAGTGTAAGACCAACCTAAGCATTGTCAGTGGCCGGTCTATGACCCAATTTGATCCGCAATGTTACGAACCTTCATCAATCAAATCTGTCGGCGCGTACACCGTTCCAAAGTTTGGATCAGTAGCAGATTGTTTGTTATAGAATGCGATATCGGCACGTGGAACACCCTGTTGCTGGGTGTGCTGCAACCTCGACATGTAACTCAAGGCTGCCTGAAGGCCGTGATTCCAGTCTGGTCTTTTGGGCGAATATAGGTCTGAGACGTAGAAGATGAATGCCGTGTACCCCGGCCACGTTGTTTGGGGATAGTTGCCGGTGTATGACTGCCCGTGAATAACGAATTGGTTCACACCACCTGCAACGGCGCGATTCGCGGCAAAGAGCAGCTCTGGAATGGTGTAGCTGTATGCCTTCCCAAAAACCGCGCCAAGTTCGATGGAGACGATCTTTTTCCGCGCGAGATTTGCTGGACCAGAGAATTGCCGATACCCATCGATGTTGTCGTGCCCTTGAAGACTTTCACACTCGGGAGCGTCAACAAACGGGATCGAAGCCTCCATATCCATGGGTAGGTTGTAAGATGGCTGGGATGATAGTCCTTTGACTTCCAGACTCTGAAGCCACTGTGAAAGTGTGGCGAGGTACTCTTGGTATCCTGCTGCCAAAGTCTCACGATAGTCGTTGACATAACCCTTTCCCTGATCCGGTCGGTCCAAAGTGCAGCGCGTAGTTCCTGGGGAGGTGCTTTGGAGATTGATGTTGTTGTTGCTGAACATGATGAGAGGCAGGTATGGTTTCAAGTCGTATGCGAACATTTCTTGGAACCGTGTTGGAAGCGAGCGGGTCCATGAAACATTCGAAGGAATTTCGATGCTATCCTCCCATCCTAGGATCACGCCAAAGTTAGCTGATAAGACTGCCACCACGTTTAGAAGACATCATACCATAATTTCCAACGTCTCTCAAAAGTCCTTTCAGCTCGTCAGTAAGCAGATATTGCTCCCAGAAGGCCTGCACTGTCCGAGCTCCTTGGGCGCTGAAGTGGTCCACGATATACGACCCATTGTCCCAAATTTGTTTCGTCGTATTTGATGGGAAGTGAACGTTTTGGTTAAGAGACAGCTTTTCGTAGAAAAAGAACAGCTCGTGGTCAGATCCACTGGGCAAGGATTTAGCGGGCTTCCAGGATAGTATGCCATCGCCTGAGACACTTGAGGTAATGTCTGTGAGAGATCCATTTTCCAAAACGAGATCCTGGTAAGATACAGTCGTCGAGCCGGTAATCCCAACGATGTTGTAAGAAATGTTCGCTCGAGACACTACGACAGCGGACACGACAGCAACTAGCTCACCATCCCCCCAGCCGGGAATTGTTTCGTTGAGAAAGCTGCGATTGGAGACAGCTTGGCTGAAGGAAACCTGAGGTGTGCAAGGAGTTCAGTAAAATGGACTCAGCTGTCTGCATCGTCGAAAGCTGTGGATGATTTGCAACTACTTACCAAGTCCCACTGCAATCCCTCATCATCAGGGTGAGCCGGAATGCCTTGTCCCTGATTCGGTCCAAGTGAAAAGTCCATGGTCAATCCCGCCTGTTCATGGGCCTTCAAAGCTGATGTGAAGAGATTAAGATGAGCAGGAGTACCAAAGCCGTAAGTAGACCAGTTTACCCCGGTTGGAGCTGGCCCAAGATCTCCTCCATAGTTGTAGAACGGCAAGAACTCTACGCCCCCAGCCCCAATGTCACCCGCTGCCTTTATGTCCGCTTCTACAGTCCCCGCGTCTACACTAGCATCTGGAAGCCAGTATCTGAACTTTGGGCGCTCTTGGGATGGTGGATGGAGGAAGTTATCTGGGGACTGGGTGCAGTCAGAAGCTCGGATGGGTTCGCAATTAGTGAGGAGTAGGGCAAAAAGGCTGACTGCATGGCGGATGGTGGTCATTCTGAGAATAGTTCTAGTAAATATTGAAGTCTTGTTGTCTTGCACAGCCTCTCGACCAGCAGATTATGGAAGAACTTGTCATCGCGATTTAAATAGAACAATGCGCGGGCTAAAACTCAACTATTAACATGACAGAGACACAGCTAGGCGCCAAGTTTGCGAATATTGCGTTCGTAGAATGGTGGACAGAGAAATATTGGTCAGTTTCCTCGGGGTAAACAAAAACGAGATCGGGCCGCTTCGTGTGATCTTGGGTAACAACAAGCAGTATCTAAAGGTAGCTCACCACTGACGACCAAAGAGCACATAACCAAGTTCATGGACTAGTCTTGCGTCTGGTACTTGAAGCTACTAACATGATGAAGTTGGTGCGATGTGGGGTTCACCCCTCTGCGCTTAATCGCACGAACCTCGGCACTTGTAGGTAGTCCTCGTACCAAGAACGAGAACAAAGCAAGCATCTGTATTGTATTGAATCATGTTTGCCAGGGGCAACCTGTCTCAGAACGAATACGCGTATCTGCGGACGTCCCAATTCCAATATGCCCGTTCACATAATCAATAGACTAATGCAGTGCACCTTTGGCTTATGCTGGGGTGCAGGTCGCTTCCATCCATAGCCGTTAGAAATGCGGGGAAAAGAGCGACCAAGCAATTATTCATAGCTTGCTTTCTCGGCGTACTTTGTCCCGATCAGAGCGTTGTATCTCACTTGTCTATCAGCTGAAGTGGTCGAACATAAATATGCGAGCACTCGAGTGATCGAGGCTTACCGCCGTCACTGCTATAGTGTGGGCAAGTTGTCGCTCAACATTGCTGGCTCCTTTGAGGCTTCAAGGTGGTGTTCTTATGCCTGAAGCCTACCGGTGCAAACTGATACATCATGTGTTTCGACTATCTCTTTTCTTCAACTTCTACCTAATAATTATCCTCAATTCATTGTCTTTCGGTCTTCTTTTTCCTCTGCTTCCTCGACTCACTGTCCTCGAGCCCGCCTTTGCCGTCTTGATGATCTCCATCGTCGGAATCGTAGTCATCAAAGTTGGTAAAGCCGTCAGTAAGATAGGAATTTCAAACCGTTCGTGGAAATGATGGACGAAGTCTGGCTGGAGTTCTCTTTCATCTTGCAGGGAACTCGTAGCCCACTTAGCATCGTACTCGTCCAATAAAGTGTTAGACATATTGTTTCCTGGGGCTGAGAAACCGAACCTTTACCTCGGTAGCCATTGTTCACGATGCCTTTTGTTAAGAAGACCGACAACTAAAACTATAAGGCATTTTGTCGCCCCGGGATCTGGCTTGTCTCAGTCCCAGGACAGCGCCAATATCGGAGCCGATTTGATGGATGGAGGAAACGTGTCCACCAACCGTGGTGGAGCTAATTCGTCAAGCGGCATGCTGAACCATTGGGAAGGGAACTCCTCCTTAATGATTTCTCTGCGGAATTAGGTCCCCATGAGTATGGCGGCATCAATCCCGAGGTATCTAAGGCGCCTGAAGCCCTTCATGTCGGCGAGGGTAATCTCTACTGCTCCCATCTGCGTCATGATACGCATCGAAGACTCTTTCAGCGTCTCGCTGATACACTCCATGGTGGGGCTGAAGGCCTGTCCCGTTTCGATATACACACCACACCCGTCTCTTTCCCTCTCTTGTGCGTAGCGTGAAGACATCAGGTTGGGAATACGGGAGAGCAAAGCACGCAATTCCCTTAGCCCAGTTTTGCGGCCCACTAACTCCAGATTTCTTCGACGTCGGCTGTATTCCGAGTACTGTGGCGAATAAGATGTCCTCGTATCAATCTCTTCCAGTTCCGTTTGGATCATTTTCTTGTAGCCCAAGTCAACTTGAGCTTGTCCTAAAGCCTAATTCCGTATCATATCCTCCCAGAAATCGGGGTCCTCGCCAGTCTCCTTCCCTTCAGATGAGAAGACCCGTGCAGAAAGTTTAGAATTGCCTTTACATCCTTACCTTGCGTGAGCGTCTCTTCCATGAATCTTCCCAGTCATCAACTTCAACTCAAGAGCTCAAGTCAACCTTCAGCCTCCTGAATCTGCGTCTTGGACCCTACACAAATTCAATTACAGCGGTGCATCGACTACGATTTATCGAAGGCTGGATTATTAACAGAAAATGCGACGGAATCCAACTCAAGGGTCATGATTTATCGGCAAATTCGATCATCGTGCAAGATCAAAGGCCTTGAAATACTTCGCGATCATAATAATTAATAAGACGGGAAGTGCTGCGGTTAGACCACACATACTGACGACTGGTAAATCGGCGTTTTATAAGTATTGAAGTTTGATTGAGGGCAGACTCGCTAGCTTTCTCCGGCTTTGAGGAGAAGATATTTTCCGCTTTTCCAGGCAGAATCTTTACAGGTGTCTCAATGGCGATGGCGGACTTCGGAATTTTTGATACCTTCTACGCAAGACATTCCTCAGTGGTTTTCTGAGAACCATCTTGATCTTCGATCATAAGTTCAAATCAAGGATATCTCGAAGCGCATTCAATCTATAAGGACCAAGCCAACTCTTGTGTTCATGACTGATAACTTCAAGTTCGTACGAAAGCTGTTGGATTTCATTACATCTTCGCCGAAACTCAATCGGTGCATGAAGGGATATCTTAGTTCAGTTGCATGGGCTGATCCTGTTCGTCAAAGATCAATTTTTGTCGACTAGCTAAGCCAAAGAGACGAGCCATGGATATGATTATTTTCTCAAGATGAATCATGAAGCCCTGTAAGTCCAATTAGGAAAGCAGGTCAACCAGGCTTTCTTTCACTGACAAGCAGCGCAGTAAAAAATCATCCTAGCCCACAGAGCGAGTTTTCTCGCTCTGTTTGAGCTCACGGCGTGAGGACATGACAAATCCTCATCATACCTATATGAACGAGCATAATCGTAACAACGATTATGCCAGGCAACAACACCGTACAGCGAGACTCCTGTCACGCGTCAGGTACTCCGACACTCAGATTGAAATCAACGAGACTTACGAAACATGCTTTGTAGTCCTCTAATAGCGACTTGGGAGGCTTGATAATTTTGAAAGTAGTGCCTCCATTCAAAGACACAGGCGACGGCGAACCCACAAAACAGCTCTTTCCGCACCTCAAGCTGAGAACTGTTATACATGTAATAGTATTGGCGCGTTGTGGTATTTCGCTCAAGGGGCCTCGGCCTTTGCGGCTAGGTAACAGTGCTCTCAGCGTTAGGCCTCAGACATAAGTCACTGAGAGGTGGCATAATTGCACAATGCACGGTTCTACATGATATAGGTACGAGACGGGCCCTAATACAGTATCATGAGGATTGACTCGATAACATACAAAGCATTTCACTTCGCCACAGGCCCTTGAAATATTGAAACTGTTTGTATGAGTTCTTGTTATTTCCTTTAATAGACAACTTGGCTACGAAGAAGACTGCCTCCTGTTTACATCAGTGACGTCGGGTTACTTGGCCCCAGTCTCCGACCGAAGTTATCAGCTAAGAATAGGCAAAAGTTGCCCAAAAATCAATTTAATCTGCGACGCTGCCCGCCCTATTCTCAGCTGTTCGTCTCGCCAAGCAGTGAGAGTCGCCGGGGCTGGATGAAACCTGCGCAAGGACGATTGCAGAGTGCCATCGCTACAACCAAGAATAAGGATTTAGTTACAGTTAAATCACAGGGCGGAATTAACCTTCTGGAAGAAGCTGGTGCAGCGCTCCTGGGCAGCCTCTAAAAAGAAATTCTACCCCGGAGCTGCCCTGACCGAGCATGTTAAAACTGGAGTCATGTAGACTTTTGAGTGGTCGGGTTCCTGGGCCAGATTGCAGATCAATGTCTGGCATCCCTTGCAGGTTTCATTGGTGTGGACACAAAAATCCCACCTTGCCCACACGCGCGGTTTGGCCATTTGATGAAGGCGCGAAAGACAAGCAAGGTGCAGAGCAGGCATTGAAATCTGGACCATTGCACAACCAGTGCTGGCGAGATTCACCTACCTTCTTCAGCAAGAGCAAGTCGTTATCAACAAACGGGTTGCCGCATTCGTTCAGCGGAGGGAGCGGGTGCGTTCCGGTCGGTGAGGAGTCGGCGAGTTGGTGGGAATCTGGGTCTTTTGCGACGGACATACCCTACTATCGCAGCCAAAGAGGCCTTTGGTCCACTATCAGGCCCGGCTCATGTCCGACAAGAATGTGTTCATCCACAAATTTGGCCACTACCACGATGAGCGGGACGGGGCTCTTCGGACGATCGGTTGTTGTCCGAGATCTTTCGGCTCGCAAGATGTTATCAACACCTTTGGATTCGGACTTGGGAATGATTTCAGGTCGTGCGCCGAAGTCGGACTTTGAAATCCAGCATTTCAGGTGCTTAAAGCATTGGACGCTGTCCAGGCTCCCCATGCAGTCCCGGTATTTGATGCGGGCACTTAACAAGCTCCCGAGCGGGAGACATAATCCGAATGATCAAGTAAAGCTCCCGTGATGGTTCCTGCATTCGCGAGGCTTCCGAACGTCTTGATTAGGAGAATCTGTTGGTCCCGACGCTCTCCCACCTTCCAGAAACCTGCTTGAATGGCCCAGTGAGGTTGCGGCGCATGACGCATGCAACATGGGTTTGAGCAATATATCGTGAATGTTCCGAAAAATCTGCGTCACAAATTGAGTTTTTGAGAAATCTTGGTCATTCTTCTCAAACTGATAGAAGTGATGGTTCAACAACGGTATGCAGAGCTGAGTTCCAGACGCTGTCCGAAATCACGTTGGAGTCTGAAAAAAGGAAATTGAAGAATAAGTCATAAGATAACATGGAGAAGGTCGGTCCGTGGACTGCTCGGGGTAGCAGAAGAGGACAAAGTGATCCTCGAAACCCGGGTTCCTACCGCGCGTATCCGCAAAATTTTTCAGACGAACCAGCGGCCCGGTACCCACAAGTCAGTCAAGAACGGGGCCAGACTCCATCATCTTCAGGTTTCCATCGAGAGGGTTAGCATCACAGGACCTGTCTCCTTGAGTATTTACCCCCACGGACAACAGCTCAGTTATCGACGGACGGGGGAGCAGCATGGGGCTATAGGCCATTGTCTGTGCTCGTTATCGGTTACCAAGACCGAGAATGCACTGTCATCGGCTGCCTCACCGTTACAATTGACGGCTCTCGCGGAGTCCAAGAGTCCTTGGCGAAGCGCGGCGATCTTTTCTACGTGGCGTACGAATACAGTCGTGATGGGAAACTGACTTTTTTTGCAACGCCTTACAAGTTACGGCTCCGCCACGGCCTGCGTCGTGCTCGGTTGCCACCACCGGCAGCAAACTGTTCCCGGAAGGTCGAGGGGCTCCCACACGGATCCGACATTTGGTGAGTGCGGTCGGTCATAAGTCCGATAGACGGATGTTGCTACTCGGCATTGTCAACGCCTAAACAGGACCCTGGTCGAGGATTCGGAAATTTTCGCGATGGAAACTGCGAGGGCTGTTTTCTAGTGGAATCCAGTTGAGCAAGTTGAGGGTCAAAATTTCTTTTCAACTCTTTCTCAACTTGGGGCGAGACCCAGTCCAAGAAAGAGAGAGAAGAAAAAGAGAATGAACCGGAGGGGGCTATAGAATAAAATCTCGCTTCCAGGATACGTCATGTGCAAATGTGGTAGGTAGCATTGGAATGTGACGGGAGATGCGACCTCCCTTTTTCTCTTTGGCGGGAGGCTTACCCCTGTTTCTGAAGAAGAAAGCGAGGAAATGTTTTCCAGACACCGGACGATTCAAGCATAATGCACTCTCAACCGCAAACAACAAACAAACAATTAAGGGAGATCAGAGGGAGAAGTAATGCCCGTCCTCTGTAGAGCTCAGTGCACTAAGAACCTAGGACTAACCTTCAGGAATCTCTAAAGACACGTGGGCGGCTTGACATCGGATGGAAATGAGGTAAGCTAGGAATCATCATGTTCAGAAGTTTTTTCAACTTCCTAATCCTCACGATGCCTGAAGATCGGAAGTCGACCGAAATTCTGTAAGCGTGAAAGCCCTCAAATGTCTCTCAATCGGGGACAGGAGTCTGTCCGTGACGTGGGATCCCCCCAGGACCGGGCCAACAATTGCAATCCAGACCTCTGGGACCTTCGCTTCCCGAGAGCGTTGTAGTCCCCATTCACGCTGTCACCACCCGCGCGCTTGTCCAAGCCCCATCCCGCTGGCTGGGCTGGTGTCATGTGCTGGCTAGGAGCATTGCCCACCCCCCGTGCGACGACTTGGCTCATTAACTTGGCTCCGTTATTATTCAGCCATGGTAGCGCCTTATTAAGCTACCAAATATCCTCCCAGGGCGAGTCAGTTACCCGCTCTATCCTTGCCGGCCAACTGTCAGTGGATGACCTTTTTCTAGACCCTGTCGTCGAGGGTAACCGAGGGGGAGCACAGACAGGAAGGCAGAAGAAGAGAAGGAAAAAAACGTGAAACTAGCTCCATCCCATCAGTCTTCCATCAACTTGATACGTCAGTTCTTGGGTCGTTAACGGCACTCGCTGGTCCACCCTACAAGATCTGATAACGGGCTTCTCCCCGGATCAGGGAGGCATTGCAGCACCATTAAGCTTGGCAGCGGGTCGACATCGTCTATCTGAGTTTGAACCATCGCTGCTATCCCACAGTCATTCTCTCATGACAGGTGCAAGTCAAGCTTCCGGATTTGGGGCCTGGGTTCTCCCCTACGTAGTAGTAGACCCGCCTATTCAAGTTTCCTGGGACTACAGAGTGCCACCCGACTTGTCCGAAAGAATCAAGACAGCCCGTTCGCCAAGACCGACCTTCCCTGGATGCAGCCCATTCCCCAGCGTCGGGGGCATCATGCGCAGAGACTCAGAGAGAAGCTCCCACTGGCATCTCAACATTGGAAAACGGGGCCGCTGTCCCCGTTCCTGCGGACTTCTCCTGGTGCTCAACGACACCCATGGCGCACGTCATGGAGTCCGTTGGGATAATACCTCTAAACATGTAGACTTTGGGTAGCAACCGCTTGGCCCGCTCGTCGAACCGAATCCGGATATGAGCAAGGAGGCTCGGAGCGATGCCAAGAACATTGCAGTATAGGGGAGGGGGGAGCTTAGAGAGAAAAAGGTGACGTCTGGCTGAATTGTCGTGGCCATGATAAATAAGACTCTTAGGACCGTCCCCTTTGCTGAAGATCTGGCTCTGAGATTCATCACACACGTGCTCGCCGTCATCACTCACTTACATTCGCTCATTATCTGACAACATGCGTGCTGCTCTCATCTCCGCCCTCGCGGCCGGCGCTGCCGCCACCCGCCCGTTCCTGAACGAGCCGGATACCGGTATCGAGCTTGCCCTCGGTGACCTCGCTGTTGGCGCCCTGCCCAACCTCACCCAGATGGTTGGCCTTCCCGACTTCGAGTACGCCGCCCGCAACTACCTCCCCATCAAGAACTACACGTACTACCGCAACGGTGCCGCCGGTGAATGGTCTTACCGCAACAACCTCGAGGTCTTCGGCCGTTACCGCCTCCGCCCTCGCACCATGGTTGACATTACCAACATTGAGTCTACCCTCAAGTAAGTCCAAGCTTCCAAGCTTCCTATTCTGATGAACTCCCTTGGATGGGTTCATGGATTTTCCGCAAATCGCTGACTCGCGCAGCACTACCATCCTGGGACACAACTTCTCTGCTCCGATCTTCATCAGCCCTGCTGCCCGTGCTGACTACGCTCACGCTGATGCTGAGCTCAACCTGATGAGGGCCGCTGCTGCGGAGAACATCCTCTACATGCCCGCTCTCTACGCCGCCAAGACCATTGAGCAGATCGCCGAGGTCAAGGCCGAGGGCCAGGTCGCCTTCCAGCAGGTGTACCTCACCACCAACGACACCGCGACCCAGGTCCTCTTTGACCGCATCAAGGCCTCCGGCGCCAACGGCATTGTCTACACCGTCGACTCCGCCGCCGATGGCAACCGCCACCGCGCTGCTCGCTTCGCCGTCGGCTCCGCCGACTCCGACTACTCCCTCATCACCTGGGATGAGTACCGCAAGCTGTCCAACATGACCGACCTCCCCATCATCATCAAGGGCATCATGACCGTTGAGGACGCAGAGGCTGCCATCGAGAACAAGGTTCCCGCCATTATCCTTTCTAACCACGGCGGTCGCCAGCTTGACGGCTCCCCCTCCTCCCTCGAGGTCGCTCTTGAGATCTACGAGAAGGACCCCGAGATCTTCCAGAAGATCGAGGTCTACGCCGACGGTGGTGTCCGCTACGGCGCTGATGTCCTCAAGCTTCTTTCCCTTGGTGTCAAGGCTGTCGGTCTCGGCCGCCCCATCATGTTCTCCAACATCTTCGGTCAGGAGGGTGTTGAGAAGGCCATTCAAATTCTCAAGCACGAGATTGCCATTGATGCCGGTAACCTCGGTGTCCCTGATCTGAAGAAGATTGACGCCAGCTACGTAAGTCGAACACAACCTATATGTTCCAATGTACAACACCCGCTAACAACCTCAACAGGTCAAGTGGACCCCCAACAACTGGTACTCTTGAGCGTTTCGCTGAGTACTAGATGAGAAGTCGGGATATAGAGGGGATCTCTTCGCTTGATTCGCATGACGTAGATGATACCACATGAGTGCTGTACATACTCTTTCTTTTCTAGCTGCACATAGCTTTTACCTGCGAATTGATACCCCTCAATCAAAAGTTCTTTGAAATTTTCAACGAAAGCCCCATTATCAATGGCATGTGTTTGATCATGCAAGTCGGACATGAGTAATTCAATCCCATTGTTCTTTTACATGGACAAAGCGCAAAACCGTAAAGTGCAAGAACAAACAATGCGATAATATCTCAGCTCAAAAGCTAGCAGAATAGTCTCCAAGGTTAGTTGGTGTGTATATAATCTCAATATTGATATATGAATGATGCTAATGAGACTTTTTCTGTAAATAAGCCAGCAAATCTTTCACGCCTCTCCCATCACGACATCATCTTCCACACACAATAAACTTACGAGTAAGTCCTCCGCTCCCCTGTTTTCACCCTGGCGATTAGTCACCTTGAAGAATACACCATGTGTATCACCACCTTCTTTGTCCGTGTTTGTGCCAAGTGCGACAAGGAGATCAGCCGTCTAAAGCAGGAGAACGTCAGTTGCAAAAGTGCCTCTCGGGCTGATCCGAAGTGTTACGGAAAGACTGAGGACTATCGATTCTTCAAGAAGCTCTGCTCTTACTGTCATCCATCATGCAGCTGCTTCTCAAATGATGCGCTGAACAAGATTCTTGGCTCCGACTGGGACTTTTCGTCTGCCGACAAGCTGCAGGATAACCACGTTCATACTGCACCTACAATTGGAGACGAGATTGAGCGTTTGTGTCATTGTGTCAAGAAGATGCGGCTGGACGCCGATGGTCGAACCAAGTAGGTGTCTAGACCCGACTGGTGGAGATGTTTCAACTCGCAATTTGGCAGCGCCTTTGAATTGAGCACACGGATTGACCCGTGACGAGTCCCAGATAGACTGAAGTTATGAATTGACTTGTGATTGGACGAGATTGAATATTTGGACTTGTGAGTGCTGTCGTGATCTGCTATGGTATATTCAGTGATTACCTTGGCTTCCGACGGTTAAGGAACACATTGAATTACTAGCACGTGATTAGATGTAAAGTGTGTGAATTACAGTTTTTTGGACTTCGCTATAAGTCCGGACTGATGGAAGATCATGCTTTCACTACCTAAGGTGGAGTTCCCATCACACCCATTGATCCACACCAACGAGATTCATGGTGGCATATTACCCAGGATGCTTCTTCTAACCAAAAGTGGAGCGTTGTGTATCTAACATCTTTCTAGCCCATCGATCAGCGAGAATAGTCGTCAATGCCATATGAACTACGATTTTCAAGCTAACTATACCGTTTCTACTTGGGAATGAAGTGAAATACGGGCACCAGGGCTCATAGAGCCGCAATATTCAAGTCTTATGCTTTAGTCCGTTTCGAGACTGACCTTGAACTGCCGCGGTAGGCTCTGATAAGCGATGCGCAGCATATGGGCCCACCCATAACTGCTTATATCACGAGTTATGGCACGTAGTAATGGGCATACGGAGTATAGTAAAAGTGGCTTAATATATTAAAGTAGAAATAAATAAAAGGAAAAGGTCTATATATATAATATCTAAGATAGATACGTGATTTAATACGTAATAAATACTTTATAAAATACGATTACTATCCTTATTATATAATATACCTTTTAATTATTATTATTAAGGAGTTATTATACCCGAAATAGAACTTTTAAATACCCTTATAAAAGCCCGATTTAGTTAAATATAAATAAAAAAAAAATAAGTATAAAGGATATATATTTTTTAAACTATATTTATTATAAATATATTTTTTTATTTAAAATAAATAGAATTTTAACTTAAAATAGTACGTACTTTACTATTTTTAGTATATAAATTACTAAAAATAAAGCTACTTAGCTATTTTATATATATTTAAATTCTTATAGCGTTACTTAGCTATTATTTTTTTTCTTTTTTTTAACTTTTTTATAATTACTATAAATACCCCTATTTATTACGCGCGTATATTTATACTATTAAATCGTTTATTAATTTTATTTTAAATATAAATATTTAATATATTTAAAAATAATAATAAGTTTTATATAATTTTTACGATACTTCTTATATACGTATTATATAATTTATTAAGAGTTTAAATAAGTAATAATATTAATAAGCCCTTTTAAGTTATTACCCCCCCCGTAATTTCTTATTTACTTATTAAAACCCGGTTACTAAGCTTTTCCTCCCTAATTAAGAGAATATTAAAGTTATTAATAAAAATACTAAGAATTTTATTAAGTTCGAGGCTCTTATTAATAATTATAATAAAAATAATAATAAAATAAATAGTAATAATAAGAGTTTTAAAGAGCTTTTATTTATCCCCCCCTCGGAATTTAAGGGTAAAAATAAGAATATTTTAAATATTAAACCTTTTAAAAAGGGTATATTATATATTATTATTTTAAGAATTCGTTTCTAATAATATTTTAAAATTTAAAAAACATAAAGCTAGCTCTTTTTAAAAAAGTAATAAAAAATAAAAACAAATATTAAAAAGCTAAAATACCCCCCGTAATAAGTATAGTTCTTTTTATTATTTTAAACCTAATTAATATATACTTAGTCCTTAAAAAGCTTAAGAGAGCGGCTCTTAAAGAATAATTAATATAATATATACCCTATTTTTAAATAGCCCTCTAATTTATTAACCCTAAGGATAATAAACGTTATTTTATAAAAAGTAGTAACTAATATATATACTATTTTAATAACTATTTAGCTAAGGAGTATATTAATATATTAGTTATTATATAGTTAATAACCTAGGCTTTTATTAAAGTTATTATAAATAGTACTCCTTTTATTATAAGTATATTATCTTTTTTTATTATTAAAAAGCGTACTCTTAATTATAATTTTAATAAAAAATTAATAAGCTCCGCGCTATTATTTACTATATAAAAAATAATAAAAAAATATATAAAAACTATATTAAGTTCTATATAGAGGACTTTTTCTTTATATACCCCCCGCCCCCTCTTTTAAATACGTTTATATTATTAATTATACTTATTATAGTTATTTATAACTAACTTTTTATTACGCTACCTACTTCTATACCCTAAGTTATTAACTTAATAATTATTTTATTTTTTATACTCCCCGCTATCCCTACTACTTTTAGTTTTATAAATTTTAAAATATATAAAATATAGTTCTTAGCGCGCATACTTACCCTCTTTATTAATAATATTATAATTTTAATAATTACGTATTTTATAAACTAAGAGTTTAAATAATAAATATAAGCCTAGGTCTTATTTTTATATATATATACCCTATAAAGTAAGGTTATTTTAGGAATTTAGGCCTTTAAGCTAAGAAAAGTTTTATTTTATTTATTTTAAACCTCTAGGCCGTACTCTAAGTTCTATTTATTATCTATTTTTAAATATTAAGTTTTTCTAAATATAGCCTAAATTAATTATTTTTAATTATTTTAACTATTTATAATAACTTTTTACGTATTATAGAGGTTAAGAAGTATAAAAAAATATTTAAACTTAGTTTATAAAAGGTTTTTAATAAGTCTATTTATTAATATATTTTTTATTAATATATAAATAACCTCGAAACTATTTTTAATATATTCTTATCTTAGCTATATATTTTATATATTAATATAGCGAAGTTAAGTAGCTATTCTTTCCCCTTTTCTTATAATAAGTCGAATCGTTTACTAATTATTATAATTAACTAACTATACTTTTCTTAAATTAAGGGTAATATTTTTTAAAAAGTACTTTAGAGCTATAGTCTTTTTTATAGTTTCCTTAAAATAAAAAAGCTTAGTTTTAATAGTTAATATTATAATTATTACTTAGTATACTAATTTTTATTAAATTAGGCTATTAAAAAGGAATATTATATATCCCTAAAATAATCGTTATATTACTTTATTATTTATAAAGCTAGTATTTTTAGTTAAAAATAATAATTAAGTACTTAGTATATTATTATAATAAAGTATAAAATATCTTATTATATAAAAATATTAAATCCCCCCGACGGAGTAATCTGCTAGGGCCGTACCGTATATTACGTATTAAGGAAAACTAGGTATATTACGCTCTATACCTAACTACTAATTAAAATAGCTCCTAACTTTTTGCCATAGTCCTCCTAAGTTCTAACTACTTATAGGGTAAGCTTTACTTACTCTAATGCGCATAGGACCTCTTAGTACTAGCCCGCGTAAGTAGCTAAGTCTAGTATAATCTATTTTTTTATATAAGTATTATTATTACCTAGGGGGTCCTATAAGAGCTATTTAAAGCGCTAGCCTATTACCTTAACCCTATATACCTCTAGCCCGTTTATTATAGCTATTATAGCTAGGCTAGCGTTAATATACCGGATCCTAATATCCGTACCGGCCTAGCTATTTATAGCACCTATAATATTACCTAGCTAAATTCCGTACCCCTAAAAAGTACTTTACTACTTCTTAAGTATACTTACGTTAGTTATAATAGCTATAGCGTTAAGCTAGCTAAGGGCACCTAGCCCGAGAGGGGTAAACTTATTAACGGGTATCTTTAGTTCTAGCCTACTAATTACTAACTATATACTAAAAAAGTAGGTTTTTATCGAAGTAGTATTTTAACTAACTAACCTCTTAACTAGTTATCTAACTAGCTATTTAAGTAGTAGTTTATATATTAATAGGTTTATTTAATAAATTTATTTAGTAAATTTATTTAATAGATTTATTTAGTGGATTTGTTTAGTAGATTTGTTTAGTTTAAATAGAGAGTAGCTTTGGGCGATATTAGAAGCGATAAGGATAAAAAAAATCTTTACGAGCTCTATAAATATTAGCCTATTTAGCCCTTTTTCTAAAAACCTCTATATCGCCATTAAAGTTTAGAACCTCTATA
This sequence comes from Colletotrichum tamarilloi, assembly GCF_030869305.1. Classification (NCBI taxonomy): domain Eukaryota; kingdom Fungi; phylum Ascomycota; class Sordariomycetes; order Glomerellales; family Glomerellaceae; genus Colletotrichum; species Colletotrichum tamarilloi. The sequence continues at coordinate 14,638 of NW_026849583.1, read as the reverse complement.
GTTAAAAAAGACCGCCTCTAACTATTGTGGCCAACTATTGCGGCTAACTATTATAGCTAACTATTACGGCCGACCTCTACCGTTAACCTTTCTAGCTAGCGCTACTACTTTGCTTATCCCAAATTAAATAACGGTTTTTATATTAAAATTATTATATTACGTTAAGCGCGTACTTAGAATATATTATATATATTATATAGTTAAAAAGTATACTATATTATATAATTTCCTTTAAAAGCGTAATCCTATTAAGGTCGATCTTTTGTACTTATAAAGCCGGAAAAAAAACCACTATATAAAAATATTAAATATAGTAATTAATTATTTTAATATAAGTTACGCTTAGGTTAGTTAAGAATTATAATAATTATAAATAAGTAAAAGCGATATTTAGTTTAATTATTATAGCTATATAAAATATACTTCTAACCTTTTCTTAGTAGCTCTTTATTTCTTTTTTTATTACTTACTCTTTATTTAGTTTAAACTCGTCCTAAGGAAAAGGGGTAGCTAAATATAGTAAATTTATAAAATTAAAGTACTTAGTAACTTACTTAATATATACGTTATAAATAAAATAAACTTTATAAATAATATGGTTTTATAAAATCCATACTCTAAAAAAGTAATTAATTAGTCTATTTTTTTTAAAGTTAATATATTTTTTTATATTATTAATAATCCCCTAAGCCGCTTTTTAATTATTTTAATAATATAAAATAATAAAGTCGTTAATATAAAATATTAATATTACTTTCTTATTTACGGTTTAGTAAATATAGATCTCTTTATAACTATATATTATATTTATATTATAAAATATAAAAATAAAAGTTTAAAACTAGAGAATTAATAAGTCTTAGAGGCTATATAGAGCGCGTTAGAGTTTACTTATTTTATTAATAACTTTATATCCTTTTAAAAATTTAATAATTACTAATTTCTTATTCTTAAGAGGCGCGTTAAAAAATATATTAATAATATTATACTAATTAGCCTTAAAGTTAAATTAAGTAGTTATTATTATTATAAACCTAAAGGCTTTTATAATAAGTATCGAAGTGTATATATTTTATAAAAAGTTAAGTAGTTATATATCCCCCTTTATATATATACGTACTTTTATTTTATAAACCTTATTATTAGTATTATACTTATAAATATATACCTATTTTAATAAAAATAGGATCCCTTATTTAAAATTATAATTAACTTCTTCTTATATACTAATATCCCTTAGCTTTTTTATTTTTATATTTATAATATCCTTAAGTAGCTTTTATAATTATTATAAAAAATATTTAATATTACTAAACTTTTTTAATAAGCTTTAAAAGTTAACTTTAATAAGTTTTAATTTTTAAACTCCTCTAGAGCGCTCTAAGTAGGTCCTATAAACTACTCCTTTTATTACTTAATAAAATATTATATATTTTATACTACTTTTTTTTATAGCTTTTTATTAATTAAGTATAAAAATAAAAAAAAAGTAGTCTTAGTAGCGGTTATAATAATTATTATTTTTTATATTTAAATATAAAAGCGTTATAAAAATACTACTATTAAAGCGTTATAAAGGTCTATAGGCCTAGTTTAAACGTCTAGGACCTAATAAAGCTTTATTTAGTACTTAATAAAGTAGTTTTTATAAGCTCTATTTTTATATAATAATAGAGGTTTATTATAAAGGTTCTTTATTAATATTAACTTTAATATTAAAAATTACTTTTTTATAATTAATACTTTATTTATTACGTACTCTAGCGTTTTACTAAGAGCCGTTAAGAATTAAAAACTTAAGAACTTTTATAATATATATAAACACTCGTAAAGAAAATTATAAATTATATAGAGCTATTTATAACTTAGTTACTATATCCCCTTCTTTACCCCTATTTCTAAGCTTACGTAAGGGGGTTATTTTAGAGGTTAATAATAATAATAAAACTATATTAGCCTCGTTAGCCTTATTAATTATACTCTAAAGTATATTTATTAGGTATTTAGCATCTTAAATAGTTAAAAATCTAATAATAATACTATCCTTAACTATAAAATTATCCTTAGTATTAATATTTTTAAAGTCTAAATTTACTTCCCCGAGTACTCGAACTAACTTATTATTAATATTAAAAAGTTCTTATATTTTTTAAATTACTAAATTTACTTACTTATTTATAATAATTTACTAATACTATCTCGTCTTATAGATTTATAAAAAGGTTTATAAAAAGGCTTATTTTATAAGCTTTAATAATTACGAATTAACCTACTCTTTTTACGTTACTTACGGGTTCTTTTATATATAAAAATAGAAGTTCTATTTTAATTCCTAACTTATTATATTACGTTTTATATATATATTTAACGTTTATAATTAAAAGGGCGGTTTTATTATTATTCTTAAAAAAGTAAATTAGAGTCCCTTTTTAATAACGAATCGTTACCTCGAGGCTCTATAATATAAAAAGTACTTCTTTTTCTATTTTAATCCTTAAGAAGAACCCCTTAAGTTACTTATTATATTTATTAAAAGCTATAAGTATATATTATTATTTACTAAGAAATAGTTTAAAATAAAAAAGATTTTAGTATATACGGTATTATAGCTATAAAGCTCTTTTTAAAGGTAGTCTTTTTAAAATTACTATTTTAGTATTAAATAATATATATACTTTATACTTAATTTATAATAAAAGTTTAATATATATACTTCGAGTCTTATATAATAATTAATAAAGAGTATTAAGTCTAAAATAACTTATTTTAAAATACTAAAAAAGCGCGCTATTAAACCTCTTATAAATACGTTAATAAGAGTAATAGAATTTTCTATAACTAACTAATAATATAATATTAACTAAGCTTTATAAAATATATTTAAAGTTTATAAAAAAAAATAGGATTAGAGGAGCTTATATTTAAAAAAGATTAGATTATCTTTTTAAATAAGCTACTTTTTAATAGTATTTTTATAAAGCGTTCCCTATTATATAATATAAACTAAATTATAATACTAAAGTATACTTTTATTTAATAAAATCTCTAAGACTATATTAACATAAAATCCCTTAATATAAGTAACGTTCTAAAACTTTAAATTATAAGTTCTTTTCCCCTTAAGTTTATTTAAAACGCCCTTTATAATACGAGTATTATGTATAATAATAAGTAATATAATAGTTCTTAATTTAATATAATCGTTATTACTTAATAATATATAACTCTTAGGTTTAAATAAGCTCTTATTATTAACTAAATATATTACTCTATAACTATTTATTACTATATTTTAAAAAAAAGAATAAGTATTACTTATAGGGGTACTAAAAATTATATTTATTTTTAAATTTTAACTCTTTATAAATATAATAATTACGTATCCCTTATCCTAATTTATTAATAAGCTCGCTATAAGTTAGTTAAAAGATCTTTTTAAAAATTTAAGTTTCTTAGGGGTTCTATTATTTTTTAACTAACTAGCTTTTTTAAGCTTATTATAAAGTAATTTTTACTTATTTAATTTAATAATAATAAGGACTTTTTTTATATAGCTCTTTAATATTCGTATTAATAACTTACTAACGTTTTAACTTATAAATACTTATTTTAACTTTTAATATACTAAAGGCCGCTACGAGTATGCGTAATTATAAGGGTATATAACGTTATTTTTATTATTTATATTATTAACTAAGTTAGAGCGTTTAATAAAAATAAAATAAGCCCCTCTTTAACCTAAAGGCTATTTAGTATATATATCCTAAGTTACTAAACTAAATATATAGATAATTTCCTTAAGGGTTCTAATATATATTTTAAAAGCTATTAATTTACTAAAAGTTTTATATATATATTAGCCTTATATAAGGTTAAGTCTAGACTTAATTATAACTAAGAAGTTAAGTATAGTAATTTTTTTATTAATTTCTAAAATATTATACGTTTTAGTTTAGAAATAAGTAAACTACTACTCTTTATATTAGTATTAAGGGTTAATTCTAATCCTTATTTTATTAAAGGCTTATTAATATTCTTTTTAAACTATATTCCTAATTACTATTTTAAAGAGTATAAGTTCTTATTTTAAATATTTAACGATTTATTATATACTAAACTTAGCGCCGTTCTTAATAACTTTTTAAAATACGTATTTATAAAAAGTAATATTAACTAATTTTACTAATTACTAAGTAAGGAGTTTAATATATATATTAATAATATTACGTTTTTAAGTTTTAAATTATTTATATTTAATATCGATTTTTTATTATTTTTAAATATTTTTAAGTATATAAATCCTCTTTATAAATATAATATAAAAATAGATTTATTTATATAAAATAAGTAATATAGTTAGCTTTATAAAAAAAAACTTAGCTTAGTTTTATAAGTTATTTATACTTAAAGAAATTAAAAAAGTTATACTAAGAATTATATTTAGAAATTATTAATAGAGGATTTCTTAATTTTTTTAGTTATTTTTAAATACCTTATAGCGTACTTAATAAGCTCGTAGTTCTTTTTTATTACGGGTTATAACTAATTATCTAAATTCTAAAAATAAAATAAGTACTATAAAAGGGTTAAGGAATATATTAAAATTTAAAATATTTAAATTAATATATTTTTAAACCCTAATGCCCTTATTTATAATATAAAGTACGTTAAACTATTTAATTTAATTATTATAACTAGTTAATTTTATTTAAGCTAAAGTAAGTATAAGTATATTTATTATTTTAAAAAGATTATAAAAATTATATTAATAAGTATATTATTATAATATAAAGTCTTAATTAAGAACTAGGCTTATAATTATTATAAGTTATAGTATATAATAATAGGTATATAGAGTATAATAAAAGTAGCTTAATATATTAAAATAGAAATAGATAAAAAGAAAAGGTCTATATATACGATATCTAAGATAGATACGTAATTTAGCACGTGACGGGTACTTCGTGAGATGCGGTTACTATCCCTGTTACGTGACAGCTTGCTACTTTGTTCTTTTGGCATCGTCAGTACATGAATCATAACAGAGATTAAAGCACGATAGCCCTGCACCCTATAGGCTGAAAGTTACCAAATAAGAGCAGCGGATGATTCGGTTGGGACGCCCGCTTCTCCGCGATGTTGCGCCAGGTTTGATAGTTTGGCATCTTATTTTGTGTGGTATTTTAGTTCCTGAGACCTTCTCGGCTCGCGGCGATCGATATGAAGGGGCACTTATTGCCCATCAAGCAGTCTGTAAAGATTCTGGCATGATATGTGGAATCCCGTTGAGTGGGCTCAAGTTGGGATCAATTGAAGGTTCATGGAGGTACATGTAAGGTAATGAAGATTGAATGCCTTGTGCTAACTCATGGCTTATTGTATGCAGAGCTTATGCTAATTTCTTGTTAAGACCGAGCTCATGCTCCTGAACCAGCCACTAGGCTACTGCCATCTTGAGACAATGTTGCTTTTAACAACATACAATTAATCATAAAGAGATGCGCGTATGTTCAGCTATGCTAGCAGCAAGCTTATTGCCGCTAGGTCTTTGAGCTATGACTTTTAATCCGATACTCCCATTGCACTATCTACAGAGACCCAGGTAAGCGGGGGCGACTCAGCAATTACGCACAGCGCTAGCTAGTGAAACATGGGTTTGCGGATCGTCGGACAAACTTTCGATACCGAAGGACAGAAATTCTGTACAGAGCGAATTAAAAGGAGGCGGCACCATCTTTTGCGCGCCCGTATCGACGAGACATATGCAGACCTCCCCATACCACGAAGCAACAAAGCTCCACGTCACCTCTCCTTTCCGGCCAGTGTTAAAGTCCTCCCTCTTGCCCTCACAGCGCCGGCTGTTCTTTCGGGCCCGCTGAGATTCTCGGCCCTTGTCTCGCCTAGGGAAACATGGCCACCTTCCCACCCGGAGCCTCGGGGCCGGACTCGATATCTCCCGATAGTGACCAGCCAGGTACCGGTCGGCGCCTCATTGCCTGCGTTGCATGCCAAAAGCGGAAAGTCAAGTGCAGCCGGGTGTTTCCTTGTGCAAATTGCATTAGGGTATGTTATGTTCCGTCGGGTTGCTCCGCGCCTCAGAGGGCTTGAGGCTGATGTGTTGCTACTAGTCATCCAGCCAATGCATCCCTGGAACGCCAGCTCCTCCGCGAGGGAGGAAGCCTTACAATCAAGCTCTCAAAGCACGTCTAGCCCGCTGTGAGCAGCTCCTGAGTGGTCAAGCTCCAGCGGTGGCGTCAAGTGCTTCCTCGAATGCTGTCTCCACGCCAAAGACGTCGCAGTCTCAAAGTCCGGCGGACCCTTCTCCGGTCTCTAGATGGACACCGGAAGGGAAGCTGGTAGAAGATCCAAATGGCAAGCTCGCCTTCATGGATAACTACCTCTTGGGGCTGGTTAATGAGGAGGTACGTCATTCTCCGCACTTATCGTTGGACATCAAACCACTCACATGACATACCTTACCGTAGCTCCGAGCCATGGATGAGCTCATCAGCCTTGATGAGAACGAACGCAGCAGTCCACTTGATAGCAGGCCTTCCGACCCAAACACAGATCTACTCCTTGGAGAAGACGCCCCCAAATCTTCAGTTCTCGACGCTTGGCCGGATGCCGCACTTGTTTTCAAGCTTTGGCAAATCTTTCTTGACCGAGTGAATCCCTTCACCAAAGTGATTCATGTTCACACCTTTCAGCCCTATGTTGTGGAAGCTACAAATGGCACCCAAGGTCTGCCAGAAAATATCATGGCACTACTGCTGTCCATCTTTTTGATGGCAGTTGTTGCCATGTCAGAGGAGGAATGTTTGGCAGCGCTGAAAAAAACTAAAGAAGCTGCCGTGGCCTTGTTCTCCGCTGGCATCCGCCAGACAATGAGGCAGCTCAATTTCATGCGTACTAATGATCTAGTCATTCTCCAGTCACTCTGCCTGTACTTGGTAAGTTTGGTAACTACGACCCCACAGCTAAGAAAGCCAAAGCGATATACTGACTTTATCGGCAGTATTCCTTGCAAGACAGATATGACCGCCACAGCTCGTGGGTCTTCAGCGGCACCGTCATCCGAATCGCTCAAAAGATGGGGCTCCACCGCGACGGCGATGTGCTTGGCCTGAAGCCCTTTGAATCAGAGATGAGGCGCAGGGTATGGTGGCAGCTGGTATCACTCGACGCAAAGTTTGCTTTGTTCTCCGGCTTTGGCCACTCGCTGCTCCCTCGGGACTGGGATGCTAGGGAGCCGAGCAACTTGAACGACGCGGACATCTTTCCGGCCGCTGCGCAGCCAACACCGGACCGCGACGGCCCCTCAGAGATGATTCTATGCTTGATCCGACACAAAATCACCAAGTTTCTAGTCGACACGCCCGGTCTCGAGCCGGTGAAGATGATGGGCGAGCTGAATGAGTCCGGCGGTGCTCAGCCAGTAGCAGGGGGAACGAGAGAACAGCAGATGAGCTACTACCTTACCCATTTCGAGTTGTTCGAACAGGGCCTCCAGCACATCTTGGACAACCGATGCAACCCCCACGCGGGACAAGTACACGTCATGGCTCAAGGGCTCATATCGGCTCTTCTTGTACAGAAACGGCACTTGATCAAGAGCATTAGTGACGGGCCTAGACCTGACGCCGTGGGTCAGAGCGGAGAGGACAATGCTTTCATGTGGGCTGTTTCCACGCTTGAGCATACGTCGTTTCTTTACTCTTCTTCAGAGGGTACGGGTTTCCTCTGGTTCGCTGATTTCAACTTCCAATTCGAGGTACTACTCTACGTCGTGGTGCTGTTGGGACAAAGACTTGAAGGACCCATTGCACAACGTGCCTGGGAAAAGATTGAAATACTCTACCGGTTCCGGCCCGGGTTATTCAACGTTACCGACAAATCCTGCGCGACTCTGGCGCATTTCGTATTACGGGCATGGTCGAAGAGATTGGATCTGCTCATTAGATCTGGTTTCCCGGGAGAGTCACCGGAATACATCGTTAAGCTACAAGCTTGTGTCGAAAACGTTGTTCATAACGGTAACAACCCTCTAGGCTCACTGAATCCTCAAGAAACAACGCCAGTCAACACGCAGATGTGGGCACACGCATTAGAGGCTGAAGGGGTGCCGCCGTTTTCGTACATTGGTGTCGGACGGGGTCATTTTTCGAATCCTGAAACTTCCGCATGGTCCTTCTTAGAGACTATGAATGGGCGAGAGAACGAAGATGAGCCGGAAGATTCGGTATTCCCTGTTGCGTTATGAGGATCTTGTAGATAGTTATGCCTGGGCGATGAATGATTTGATTTTCGGCCTTTTGAGTCGACCGGCAGCATTTATATATAGGTAGATCTAGGTATTATGGGATGGAAGGATACTTGACCAATGTTCATTGACAGCTCATTATTTCCTGGAATACCCAAGCCCCTTCTCATTGGACCCTTAGGGGCAGCCGCCACTCCGAGAAAACATCACACCAGCTGCAAGTCAATGAATACAACAGCCATCATGCGCCGAAAGGCTAGTTGAGAATAACGCGGTGAGTTAGGGCCCTATCCTGGGCACAAAAGCGTACCGGTTGCGCAAGGGGGAATGCTGATCCTGTGCGGACACCCGGAAGTGAATATTTTCCCGGTTCTCCGAGAAAGTTGTTCCGAAGTTTGGTCGAAAGTGGGGCCCCTTCAGTCCGCTCCGAACTCCACCCCGAAAGTAGTGGGACATTGGCGATCCGACGGCCGGCTCATGCATTTCTTTGCCAATGCCCTTACAATGCGATGATATTCGGGGTTGGAAGACTGAAATTAGTACCCAGCGGAGTTTTGTCTTGTTTGGAGAGCTTTGTCACGGAGTTTTGCTACACTCCTAGTGGCCGATACTCGGTTGTTGATGGAAGGGCCACTCCAGGGAACACAGAATGTTGGTATAAGTAATGGGCGGTTCGCACTTCGTCTAGACTATAGCCAAATTTGATCACAGTTCATCATAGTCAGTAAAGATGACACTTGATACGAACAAAATTCTGGCCAATTGGTCGACCTTCTCGGCCACGGTGTTGGAGAGTTTGGCTCAAATTAGTCCAGCACAAATGCTTATTGCAACATTGGTTCTCGTAAGTCGAACGCCGCTAAGTCATACAACGAGCTGTATGAGCTAATCATGACGATTCACTTCTCCTGTTATAGATTCCCGTCTACTTCGTCGTCGGGCTCTTGTACAATGCGTACTTTCATCCTCTAGCCAAATTCCCTGGTCCGCTCTATGCCCGCTGTTCGGACATTCCATACATGGCAGTGCATACAAAGGGCGAAATGCTTCCATGGCTCAGCTCTCTTCACGCCAAGTACGGTGATGTTGTACGAATTGGGGCCTCCAGACTTAGCATCATCAACGGCCAGGCTTGGAAGGACATCTACGCCCACAAGACGGGAGGCAAGAAAAACTTCCCCAAAGATCCGCGTGTGTACGGAACCGACCCCAACGGCCACCGCAATCTGATCACGACATTGCCAGACTCCGACCACAGCCGCCTCCGAAGAGTCTTCTCGCCAGCGTTTTCGGAAAGAAGCCTCAAGGCTCAGGCACCACTGATTTTGTCGTACGTGGATCAGCTCATGGGGAACATCCGCCGTGGCATCCAGACAGACTTAGACGCCAAGTTCGACATGGTGAAGTTGTACAACCTGACGACATTCGACATCATGGCTGAGCTGGCGTTTGGAGAATCGCTTGGCCTTCTCGCCGACTCAGAATACTCACAATGGGTCGCCAACATTTTCGACAATCTCAAGAACGGCGCCTTCGCCCAAGTTGGTCGGGAGTGGTCATGGCTGGGCAACATTGTGAAGTTGATCACACCACCGAGACTCAAGCAGGCTGCCGACATGCACTTCAGGCATTCCATTGAACGAGTCGATCGCAGGCTTGAAAGTTACACCAATAAGGCCGATATCTGGAAATTGGTCCTCAGCCAGCCCGAGGGAAAACAGATTGACAAGTTTGACATGTATAACAACGCGTCTGTCTTCATGGTCGCTGGATCCGAGACCACGGCAACCATTCTCAGTGGCGTCACATACTTGCTCCTCCGGAACCCCGACAAGCTGGCTCGTCTTGTTAGCGAAATACGCGGAGTAGACTCTGAAGACGATTTGGACATTCAGAGACTTTCTGCGTTGCCATACATGACGGCCGTTCTCAATGAGGCACTGCGTTGGTACCCCCCAGTTCCTGTTGGAGTCTGGAGGGAAGTCCCCGAGGGTGGTAGCGCTGTTGCAGGACATTGGATCCCGGAAAAGGTATGAAATCTTGTGAATTGCCTCTCATAATGGATAAAGGTTGCTAATTGTTATTTCAGACTCGCGTCTCCGTCCCGCAGTTCCCTGCGAACCATTCGCCGCGCAACTTCAAGGATCCTGAAGCATTCATCCCTGAGCGGTGGATTCCCGGGCCAGAGTATGAGCCAAACACGAAAGAGGTTGTCCAGCCATTCTCTATCGGCCCTCGGAACTGCATTGGAATCAAGTAAGTCTTCTTCCTTTTCTAAGTTGCAGCAGCTTCGGCCGGCTGACCATAATTTTTCCGGTCTTAGTCTTGCTTGGCACGAAATGAGACTCATCCTGGCCAAAACGCTGTGGAACTTTGACCTCGGCCTTTGCCAAGAGAGTGAGAATTGGTCGGATCAAAAGTCTTACATTCTATGGGAGAAACACCCGCTCATGGTGACCATCAAGTCCGTGCGATAAAGTAATCTCCAAAGGGGGTCCGAGAGCTGGAATTACTCCAATTTGGAAACCCCCGTCATGAGTGTAAAACAGGCAGAGATAGATTTTAGAGATTGTGCACATTGTTATGATAATGTTATAGACTTGTGATACAGTTAAGCCGCCGTTGCATGGCTTGCGTTCACCTGACCTGTGCACCAAGTAATCACTGAGGTAGTTGGAGTTGCCAGCCATACGACGTGATGCTAGTACACGTTGGAAATGGATCATGGGGGCGGAGCAACTCGACTACGTCATTCTCTTCCTCTTTAGGACACCAATCCAACATCAACTGGAACCGTCGTGCGCCGAGTAAACCCCCATCAAAAACGCATCTTGAACACCTCAACCTCGAACCTCCATCACGAAACCCGAAGCCAACGGCATCCTTATGGCTATTCAAGATAAACCACAAGCATCAACGACGCCGGCTACGATCAAAGTCGGCGACCGAGCTGGCTGGTTGGAAGCGTTGAGGTCTCAACGGCCCGTCCTCGTACACCTCAATGCCGATACCACATGGCTCATTCAACTGCCTTATCCTCCATCGTCGGTCCGGCCTCCTGGTCGAAAGCACTTCAATGTTCTCATCGACCCGTGGCTGCAAGGTCCGCAGTCCGACGTCGCGTCATGGTTCTCCACACAGTGGCATGTCGTCGAACCTAGCCTGAAAACTATGGACCAACTCAATTCAATTCTTGCAGGCTTTGAAGACGGCTCCGAAACCCCAAAGGTCACTGACAGATCATATATCGACGTCGTGGCTATTTCGCATGAGTTCACCGATCACTGTCATCAAGCGACTCTAGAAGAACTTCCAAAATCAACGCCAGTGTTTGCTACTGATAAAGCTGCTGACCTCATCCGCTCATGGAGTCACTTTTCTTCCGTCACCACTACCCCTGGATTCTCCTCCGAAACAAAAGATTGGAAGTCTGATCTTAGCATTTCCGGCCTCCCGCCATGGGTCGGAATTGGGCGCGTCATCACGGAAGGAAACGCCCTGTATTATCATTCGGCCATTATGATTGCCTTTGACTCGGAAACACCGGAGACAATATTATACTCTCCTCACGGTATACAAGCAACAGATCTAGAATGCATTCGCAAGTCCGGCTTCTCAACACTCGCTTTACTTCATGGCCTCCACGACGTCCGCATCTGGATGACGAAACAGTTAAACTTGGGAGCTCTGAATGGTATCCAAGCTGTGGCTGAGACTGGAGCTCGGTATTGGGTTGCGACACACGATGAGGCAAAGGAGGGCGGTGGGCTCATCGCACCACTGCTTATGCGTACGCAATATACTCTTAAACAGGCTGTCGAGGCTGAAGAGGCAAGGATGAATGGCAAAGTTCCAGAATACGATTTCGTTGAGCTTGGCTCAGGGGATGGACTGGTTTTGCAGTGATGAGCTTAGATTGGAAGTCTTATCATCATCATATGAAGTAATTGCGCTCTCTCGGGAAGCGGCACAATGCGACCACATATGGGAGACCAGCATAAGTTACATGTGACGGTGAAGTATCTTGGTATGCCCATGTCTCATGCCAGAGACAGTGAACCTTTTCTCACTGCACTGTGCTTATGTCAAGTAGCACCGCAGCAAGATCTCAAGACAGGCATTTGTAAGTTACTAGAATAATCGGCCTCTTTGAATGTGTGACATTACCTGTGTGACATTATCTTCTTAGGATGGGTTGTTGAGAGACCTCCCGCGTGTCGGCAGACGAGCAACCTCGTCCAGACTCCCCGGGTTGAAAGGTGAGAGCGAGACCGACCCCATGAAAAGCAGATGACTGGCAGACAGGAGTCTCTTCCCGGTCATCGTAATGCTCGATATGGAAGACTGTCCTTCTAGAAACAAATGATTGGCGAAGAGGGCATGCGGAAGTACATTCTACGCTATTTCGACGATGGTGCGTGGTTGAGTTCTAAGTGGATGGGCGACATGATGGATATGATGGCAGCCAACGTCTTTGGGAAATTCGTAAGTTTCCCCTATTCTTGCAAAACCCAAGACATCAAGTTACTAACGCATTTGTCAGAGAGAGTTTGCACTCATCCGCTCTATGAAGACAGCAAACAAGAGAGAGTAAAAGTTCCTCGTCACGTCCGCCGATCAAAAAGTTGTCCCGACTGTGAGTACATGTATCTGCCTGTTTTTGATCTTGCCAGACTGAGTTGGAATATTAATTGTGCTTCTCTTGCCAGGGGAATGGTGTCACTTACATGAATCAGGAAGCTTTCGAAAGCAAAGCGGCGCGCATGTGGTATGATAATGTGAGTTTGCGAAGCCGCTACCATCTTCGTCTTTTCACACCGAATGGGATGCTGACCCGTCGTCAGAACTGCATCGGACTTGGCCACGCTGAGATTGGTGTTGATAGCAAACTTAAGCATTACACCATCAGCGATAGTGAAGCCGAAGACATGAAGCACTGGATCCGTGACTCCCACGCCGCACTGATCAATGACTAGGAGTGCTACAAGTTGAAGGATGGAGATGGCAAGTTGGACGATGCCGTCTTCCCGCCGCCCTTCGATGCAGCGGCAATGATTGAATACCCTGTCTACTTCTGGAACATGTGGTCCAAAGACGTAACTACCCACACGTAGCTTGTCTGCAGGGCCTGCGATGGGCTTGGGCGAGGCTTTCATAGCTCCGTGGCTGAGCATACAGCGACTAGTGGTCCTACCATATAACGCCGCGTCTTTCCAATTGTACCTATTGTTTGTAATCAAAACTTCATTAATATCTCAATGTAAATAAATCACCATCCCGAACTCTTCCTGGTAAGTCAAAGCACCCACTTTTGGGCACCCCCCCCTTTTGGGCACCCTAACAAAACATAGTATCTAAACATCAACACTAACTACAATTAATTAATTAACTACCTTCTACTACTATAATAATATAATTAAAATTCTTACTAAGTAATTTAACCCCTATAAGTCGATTAAGACTAATTAAATAGTTACTAAAGTCCTCCTAAGCTCTTTATATATCCTAAATATTCGTAAACTTAGTATTTAAATTTATTAATATATTCTTTTTTTTTTAAGCCTTATATACTTAATCCTAGCCTTAAGAACTTAAACTTAGTACTAAAATATAGCTAATTAATAAGCCTACTCCCTAAAGGCCTTTTTTACTTTTTTAAATAATAATTATTAAGTACTATTATTTAGACTAAGCTTTATAATATTACGGCTAGCTAGTTATAGTAAGTATATTAATAGAAGTTAAAGCTACGAATACTAAGTAAATAGTATTATAGTTATAAATAGCTTTTTTAAAGCTATATTTATAAATTATAAAGTAAATAAGGCTTTGGTAATTAATTATAATTTTATTAAAAGGGGTTTTTTAATAAAAATAGCTAAAAATAATTATAAAATTTAATATTAAGTTAATTATTAAAAAAGTTATAAGAAGTTTATCCTTAAGCCCGGCTTAAGTTTATACTATATATAAGTCTCGTTTTTAAATATATTTTTTATAATATTCTTATTTATTATTATTTAACTATTTACTAAATAGTCGTCCGTTTTATTTATTTATAATCGTCCGTTCTATTTATTTATAAGCGTCCGTTTTTTATTTTATTATATAATCGTAGTTACGTAACTTATTTATAGTTTTTTTATTTTAAAAGGAGTTATTTTAAGTCCGTATTTTTATATATATAATATAGTAACTACTATAAGTTTTATAAAATAAGGCCCTAGCCTTATTATACGTATTAAGTCGTAATAGAGAAGTCGCTGCTTCCGCTCCAAGTCTGGCGGCACACCTGTTTGGGTATAGCGTCCTCGCCGCTCTACACTTGCATGCCACCGAATTGCGCTTATAAATACTTCATCACGCCAGCTTGTA
>NW_026849582.1:0-46703 GCF_030869305.1 Colletotrichum tamarilloi | reverse complement strand
CGATCCCAATACGAAGTTCGCGAACATCAGGGATATCCATCGGGCTCAAATCGAAGCGGGTGAAAAGGAGGTTATCACGGCTGAATCCAGCGACTCTGAATGCCCTAGTGAGGCTGGCAGCTGTATTGTAGTGGGTGTGGTTGAGGATCAATAGTTAATAGTAATGAGGAGGTTGGGTTGTGATCCCATCGTTTTTGTGGTGCCAGAAACAGGGGGGTGCCAGGAAGTGGGTATGTTGACTTACTTATAAGTGCTTAGTGCCTCTTGGTGTATGTCAGCACAATTTTATCATGGCTCCAGAAAACCTTCACTCGGTCTTTGTCGGTGCAGTCAATATTTAAACAGTAGAAGCTGTATCTAAAAAAATAGCACAAGTGAGCTCGAGTGCATGATTTCCTCGACCTTGCTCGATTTGTAAGGTTCATCAGGTAGAGCAGTACTACGGGCAGTTCCTTCCCTCCATGTGACCTCATTCAAATATCTCTTTTTTCAAAGAGGAGATTCTAGAAAGTACACGCCTATTCCAGAAACGATCTTAAACTAACTTATACTAATCAAAATACCGGAATGGGGCGCAATTATGAGTAGGTACACACCATAACCCGCAACAATACGGTCCGTGTCGAGGTAAATTTCTGCGACGGAACCTGCGCTAGGCAGTACTCGGGTTTCCATTGCTCCTTCCATTCTAACAAAAACAGACGGACGTGTGGCTCAGTGGTAGAGCGCCTCCGTTATATGCTTAGAGGAGTCGAGCTTCGCTCACTTCTTTCAAACCATACACCGCTTGCGGTAATACAGTTCTAAGCAGACAATGAGAGGAAGCGTGGGTTCGATTCCCACCATGTCCATTCACTTTTGTTTCGTTTTTATCCTTTCTATTTATCAGAGTTATTTTTGGCCACCCAAACGGCTCGTGACGTGAAACGACTGAGTCTTAAGAGTTTCTCTTACTGTGAGTAGAACTGCCTGCCCTCTGCCAAACGTCCAATCAGTCAGCTTCCAAACCCCCCACCATAAAACCCTCGCGCCTGCCTAGCTTCCTGAATATTCTGAATGCGCCTTCCCACGTGACCAGAAGGTGATAGAGTCGTCCTCTGCCAACCCCTTTCAGCTAGACATATGTGGCCGTCCAACATGATGTCTGCCACATATTGGCCCACGCCTGGCCAGCCCTGTTTGGTGTGTGCAGACGCCAGCATGGCTACAATAATACGAGCACCCAGGGGTCCACGTAAGCTTATTAAATTTCATGCCTCGATATAGAGCTAAGGGAAAGTTGACTGGGTAAATTATTCTTATTTACACCTTATCTCCGATGGCCCAGCTCTTCTGGCCTTATCGATCATGTATAATGTATAGTATAGGTTGCGACGCGATGGGGTGGCTACTAGTCGGGCTTTGCCGGCGGTCTTCTTCCTACTGACGCTTCTTTCTCACCCCGGGATCAAGCGAGTCGTTCGAGAAGCCATATACTAGTATACGTAAGACGGTCCGTCATCTTTTAGCTTCAAAAATACCACAGAAGAGGGCGAGAATGAGTTATTCCTCAGCTGGGAAGTGGTCTTCGGGACCTATTCAAGGACCAATTTGAGAAGCTACCCACGATCACGACAAGCTCCCAACCATCGCTCTCGGCCATCATGACGTGTTTTCTCAGACACCATTAAGTCAGATGTTCCTAGTGGATTATCATGGGTTTACTTGGGACTCACGTATCACACCAAGGCCATAAATGAATACAGAGTATGAGTCATCAATGAAAAAATGTACTTTTCTGCGTGCCCAGCACGCTACATTTCAAACTAAATTGGTGATGTTCTCGTGGCTAAGCCAGAGATATCAATAGAGAGGGTCCCATCATCTGAACATAACACTACTTGTCTCCAACGCTCGGTTTTACTATATGTAGCTATGGGAGGGCTCGTAACAACTAGAACTTATGCTGCCTGAGCGAACGCACCGTAGGCAAAGTCCGATACCTTTTGAAAGGTGTCCAGACTCGAGCTGCGGTTTCGCCTGTAGGCTGGAGCAGTGTGTTTGTACTCATAAACACATGAAGTGCTTGATTCCTCAGGGATCGGGTCAGGCATCCTGTCTGCTAACTCCAGTGCCTTAGTGATAGAAGTATGAAATAGGCGTGCTGGCTAAAGGTCTTCCTTTTGCAGCAGCTTTATGTATGTATATGCATGTTTGCTCGTCCATCCGCACTTGTGAACGCACAGCCCAGTCGCATCGTTCACCCCGGCAGTAAGTATTTTTGCTAGCCTCAGCCTTGCGAGCCCTCTCTGCTCTTCTAGTAGACCTGCCCGGTTATTTGTTAGTTATAGGTTTGAAAGATCCTTATGATACTTACTAAAGATCCTCTATGTTATAAGAGATTCGGCATCTTTCTAATAGAGATCGAGATAAGGACTATTATAGTTAAGTATTAATGCTCTTGTAATCTCCTTAAAAGCTTGCGTACTCTATAAGAGATATGCTATAGTAATAAGAATATTAAATTAAAAGTCTAATTCAACCGCAGCATATAGCTAACTGCGCAGGGGCCAATTAGGGGCCCTATTTATAATTATTATAACTAGCCTAACTTATAATTAGAACCTCCTTTTTATACTTATATAAAAATTTATATAATTTAATTAATCTTTTTATTAACTTACGGTTCGAACTAACTACTTTATAATAGGGATACTAATATTAATTAGTAATTAAATTTTATTATTATAAATTAGTAAAGTATTTTATTACGTAAAAAAGACGACCTCTTAATACTATATAAAATAGGAAATTTATACTAATTAACTTTATAAAAGTAAATAAATAAAAAAATAATTCTTAAATACTATACGGAATTAAATAATCGTAGCCCTTTATTATTTACGAGAGGTTAATATTTATTATATTAAACTATATTAATTAGGGAATTAATATACGGGCGTCGCAAATTAATATACGGGCGTCGCTCTTATACGGGCGTTACCGTTTTACTTTTTAATTAGTTTAAAAAAATATTATTAATATAATTAAATTCTATTAAATACCTATAAAATATCCTAAGCCTTTATTCTTTTATTTTTTTTATACTTAGGTTATATTATTAAGCTTCGAAATTTAACTTATAATATTTATTTATAATAACTTCTATAATTAGAGTTAAAGACGTTCCCTAAGGTTAATTTTAAAATAATACCCTTATTAAGAGATTTCCCCCTTTATAAAAACGATTATTAATTAATTACGGGTTCTTATTATTATTTAGCTAATTATTATTATCTCCCTTTTTAAAAAATAGCTATTTTAGTATTAGCTAATTTTATAAAATTAGTAATTTTAAAAAGTAGCGTAACTTTATTACTAAGCTCTTAGTTAGTATATTATAAAATATATAACTTTTTATAAACGATTACTTTAGTATAAAACTTATATTATACTTTATTTACTATTTTTTAAAAAAAATAATAAAAACCTAGCGGACTACCCTCTTACGACTTTTTTTAGAATATAACCCCTCTCCCCTTAATAAATAATTTTAATAACCTTCCTATTTTATAATAAAGTAGTTTAGTAGTGCTCTTTAACTTATTAAATAGGTTATTAAGACTAATTAATAATTAATAACAGTACTACTTTAATAATAAAAATATATTTATTAATAATAATAAATATAAGGTCCCTAAGTTAACTTATTACCCTATTTACCCCTATAACTATTTTTTATTTAAAATAAAACGTTTTTTTAAATTATAACCTCTTATTATACTCTAAGTAACCGATCTTCTTCTCTTTTTATAACTAAAATCTTAAACTTATTAATTCTTAATAATTTAGAGTAAACTTATAATACCCTCTTTAACTAAGTTAATAATTTTATAAAAACTAATAAATTTAGTATTATAAAATAGAATAAGTATAAAGCTCGAGGCCGAATTATTTAATATACTTTTTAATATAATCGGTTTAATAAACTTAAGTTTATAAAAAGCGCTAATATTTAATAATATAAGTTTTATAAATATAGTTATAAATAATAAGTTATTACCGAGGCTTAAGAAGAGGATAAGTAGCTATTATATTATTATTTAAACCCTTAGTATAAATAGTATAATTATAGCCCTAGTTTTAAAACCTCTATATACTTTTTATATTATAAGCTTATTAAAGTAGTTAAGGATATTATTAAAACTATAAACTAACGAATTAGGATTCGGGCTTATAATATATATATTATTATCTAAAAGTAATTCTTAAAGTCTTTATTTACTTAGTAAAATATTTATAATACTAGAGCCCGTATTAACTAAGAAAAATTAAATAAATATTTATTAATAATAGCGTTAATTAAGCTATTTAATAAGTAAAGAATTTTATATATTATTAAATAAGTAAATAACGAGCTAAATTACTTTATTAGCCTTATTTAGACCTTTTTTTATTATTTTTAAATATAAAAGCGATTCTTTAAGGTAATTAGCTTTGATAATACTTATAATACTAATCGTTTTAAGCTCCCTCTTTTTTAAATTACTAAGTAGACTTATTTTAAATCTATTTATAATACTACGTTTAGCCTTATTAATAACGAGAGACTAGAGGGTTTTCGGTTTTTCTTAGTAAGTATTTACTAACTTATAAACTAATACTTAGTCTGTTATTTTATTATTATTATTATAAATTATAATAAGTAAATAAAAGTTATACTAAACGAATAATTCCCGGACGTTTAGTAATAACTTTATATTTATTATATTAACTCTAACGTTATACTTAGGGCTAAGTAGAAGTAGGTTAAGGACCGTAGCTATAATAATAATAATAATAGGTTTAATAATAAGGGATATTAGTTATTAATATAAATAATAGCTATACTAAGTAATAAGGATAAGGCCTATATTAATATACTTATTTATAAGCCCCCCCCTTATATATATTATAAGGTCCTTATAATATAAAAGCTTATTATTTTTATTAAAACTAAGTATACTTTTAAAAAAGCCTAGACTAAGTTTTATAAAAAGTTTAATAACTAATACCTAATCCTCTAGTACTTTTACGTAATATACCTATTTTTAAAAGTATAATAAGCCCGTTACTTTATTTAAAAATATTAGAACTTTAGTACTTATATTACTTTTAATACTAAGTTAAGTAATAATAATATTAAAATATATTTTTTAAATAATCTTAGTTACTTATATTAGCTTATTAACGTTATATAAAATATAATTAGTAATTAAAAACTACGCTTTTATTAAACTTATATAAAGGACGAGGTATTTATAAACTAAGAGTATATAAATACTCGCTTTAAATACTTAGGTAAACTTTAAATAATACTTTTTTTAAAATATTTTACTTTAATTAGGATATAAGCCCGGTTTATAAAAAAAGTAATACTATTTAATAAAAAGCTATTCCTAGACCCCCTCGGATCTTATAATCTAAATTATACTATTTTAATTAAACTAAGTATCTTATATTATTATAAGATCTATTTTAAAATATTAAATTCGGCTACTTTTAATAAGTAAGAAGTATATTCTTAGTAGCGTTTTTAAAAAACGTTTTTTTTAGATTTATATTATTAAATCTTTAACCCTAAGATTATTATATTTTTTTATAATAAGTTAAAAAATATAATATAGCCTATTTTATTATAACTAGCTTTATTTAAAAAAGGCTAGTTAGTTAGTTAAGCTCATATTATTTATAATAATTAAGGTATAAGTAATAAGAAATAAAGTTATTTATTTAAAAATAAGAATAAATCAACGCTAACTAAGTTTATAAAAAAAATAAATTAGCTAAGTTAAAACTAAATATCGAGCTTATTTTAGTAGTAAATAAGGAGCTAGTTTAGCGTTTTTAATAAGGGGAGGATAATAGGGAATTATATAAGTAAATAGTTAATATAGCTTAGTATTTAAAAAAAACAAAGCTAATAAAAATAGTTTATAATAATAATAAATTATTATAACTATATTAAAAGAAGTAGTTAAGTAGACGTTATTATAATTTACTTTTTATATATTTTAAGTATATAATAAGAAAAAGCCTTACTTATTTAAGATTTATAAAAGCTTATATTATTAACTAATTTAAAATTTATAAATCTTAAATAGGTAATATAGTAGTTCTAAATAAGTACGTAAGTTATAATAGTATTCTTATTTTTAAAAATCTTAAACTAGAGCTTAGGTTAAAGAAAATAATAAGAATAGCTATATTAATATAGTTACTTTTACTATTTTTATAAGAAAATATTATTTTTTTAAACTAATTAAAAAGTAGAACGGCGACGCCTATATAAAAATAACGCCCGTATATTAATTTACGACGCCCATATATTAATTCTTATTAATTAATAAAACTACTTAAGTAACTAGCCTTTTACCGTTACTTTAAGTAGCCTTTTTACTAAATAACTTTTTTATAACCGGCTTACGATTAAAAATTAACTAGCTAAATTAATAAAAAAAAATACTTATATAGCGGCTACCTACTTAATTAATTAATATAATAAACGAGCTTAATAATATAATATAAAAAAGTATTATATAATTAAAAAAAGGGATCTCTAAATATAAATATTTTTAATAAGTATAATAAGAACTCATATAAGAATTATTAAGCTAAGAAATCTATAATATATAAAAAAGCTTAATATTACGAAGATTTTATAAATATAATTTCGAAGCTTATAATCTAAATAGTTTTTTTATAACCCCCTTAATTACCCCCCGAGTATTATTTAAAAATATAGTATAAAGGACGGTTTAATAAAAAAAAAAGAGATTTAAAAATCTTAATAATATTAAATTAAGAATATTATAAATCTCGGAAATTAATTTAAAAAAAAAGTAGCTACCCTAAAATAATTTTATAACCTCTTATTAAAATTATAATTAGTTTAAAAAGAAGTTAAAAAAATACGGTTTTAAAGGGAAAAAAAAGAATTTTTTAGAGGGCTATTAAAAAGCTTTTTTTTATACTAAGTTCTTAATACGAGATTATTAATTTTAAAAAATTAACTAAGTAATAAAAGGGATTATTAATAAGTAATAATTACTTAATAATAATTAAGTTATAAAAAAGACTACTTAAAAAATATAAAATAGGGTATTAAGAAGCCGTAAAAAAAAAAACTTCTAAAATAATTAACTTTACTTAGTATAAGTAATAAAGTAATAAGTATTTTTAATAAGTCTTTTAAGTCCTCGATTTTATAAAAAAGAGGGCTTAATTTTATTAATTATACTTAATAACTTATTTAGCTCTTAATAACCTATTTAGCTCTTTTATAAGCTACTTAGTGTCTATTTCTAACTATTCTTTTAAAATATTATTTTAAAAAAAAATAAGTTAAAAAAGGAAGTAATTTAGAAATTATAAAAAGTACGAGGCTTAAAAAGTTAGAAATATAAAGAATAATAGAAATCGGTAATTAGTAAAGACCCCGAGACTAATTATTACGTCTTTTTATAATAATATAAACGTTTATTATTATTATTAAAAAAGAAGTTACTAAAGCTTACTTTTTTATATTAAATAAAAAAGAGGATCTTAGTAAGTATAATAATTAGCGATTTAAAAAAGTAATAATAATTATTAAAAATAGTAAAAACGAGAGTAGTAATAAGATAGTAAAAAGAAGTAGGAATTACTTAGACCTTAATAAATTCGTTAAGTAATAAAAATATAGATTTATTATAGCTAGTACGCAGATTAAATATATTCTTATTAAAATTAAATACGTTAGTAATTATTAATATAAATATAAATTAAAATACGATTTTTAATAAGTTAAGGTAAAAAAAAAAAAAAAAAAAACCTAATCCTAAATAAAATCCTAATTTTTTATAAATAAGTAAATATTAACTTAAATTATTAAGGGACGTAAATATATAAAATTACAGACTAGCTTAATAATAAATAAATTAACATAGTATTAATCTATTTAACTAAAGTTTATAAGAAAAAGGGGTTATAAAAGTAACTCTTATTTTATAAAATTATAAACGACCTTAGTTATTAATTAAATAAATAGTTTATAAGCGTAAGCCTAGGAATTACGAAAATAGTTGATAAATTCCTTTATAAATAAGGGGTATTATTAATATAATTATAATTATAAAAACTATATAAAATCCTAGTAATAATAATTATAAAAGAGGAATTTATACTATAGAACTAGGCATAAGTCGATAGAGTATATAATTATTTTAACGAATTTAAAAAAAAGGTAAACGACCTAAATTTCTTTTTTATAATTATTAATAATAATCTATTATTATAAAAAGATATATAGAGATAAAATATAGTACTAGATATATAATAATTAATAATTCTATTTATTTTAATCTATAGCTCGTTACTATTATTAATATAAAATTTAGTATTAATTAGTTAATAAAAAAAGAAATAAATAACCTAA
Source organism: Colletotrichum tamarilloi (assembly GCF_030869305.1). Lineage (NCBI taxonomy): Eukaryota > Fungi > Ascomycota > Sordariomycetes > Glomerellales > Glomerellaceae > Colletotrichum > Colletotrichum tamarilloi. The sequence goes on along the minus strand of NW_026849582.1, from coordinate 38,269 downwards.
AGTTATTGATAATACGTAATAATATAAGGATCGTATATAAATATTAAAAATATAATAATAAATATAAAGTAATTTATAGATCTTAAAAAAATCTTTTTAAAAAAGAAATTATACTCTAAGGAGAAGTATAAGGTCTTATAAAAAACCCTAACGATATTTTATAATTATAATAAAAAAGTTAGGATTAGGGAATATTAGTATTATTTAGTAATTAATATCGTACTTATAAATAAAGCCTCTAATTATTATTACGAAGTAGTACGTAATTTTAATTAGAATGACTTTTTTAATATTATTAATATAATCCGAAATTATTTTAAAACTTATAATAAAAATCTAGAGCTCTTATCTAAGCTATAAGTAATTTTTTTTATATTTATAGCTAGAATAATAAAAAATAAATTATAAATAGAAATCTTAAAAGAGCTTATTAATTAAATTAATAAGCTAGTAAAAACTTAGCTAAATAAGGGAATTAACGAGTAAAAAGTTAAATATTTTTATATTATAATTTAGTACGTACTAAAAGTAAAAATAACTTTATATTAAGTACTTAAAAATTATAAAACGCTCTACTTAAGGCTAAGATCTAGCTTTAATATTAAAATAAAAATACTATACTAAACTTATTTCTAAGTATATAATAGCCCTTACTAATAATATTAAGTTAACTAAATATATAATAAAAAAAGAAAAGAGACTAAGTATAGTAATTATTAATAAGGAGGCTTAAATTTATTAAATAAGTAGAGATTTAACTTATATATAAAGTAATAAAAAAAGTAATATTTTATTTATAAAAAGAATAAATATTAGTTAAGTAATTACTTTAAAAAAAAGCGTATTAAATTATATAAATAATATAAAAAATTAAGGGTAATAGATAATAAAAATAGCTTTTATTAGTTTAGCTAATTCCTTATTATATATAAGAGTAGATTTAGGAATACGGAACTTAATAATAATAATTAAAATAGTAGCCTAAAGTATTTACCCCCCTTAGGAAATTCGGAAAATAAAGAAGATCTTACCTCTTATATTAATAAATTAAATTATAACGAAATTAATAATATTAATTACTTATTTTTTATATTATTAACCTTTAGAAAATATACGAGGCTAAACAAACGAAAAGTAATAAAAGCTTTTAATAAATAAGTTTTTATTTATAAATAATAAGAGAAGGTTCTTTAAATAATAAATATAAAAGTAAATAAAAAAATAAATATAATAATATAAAATTCTATTTTTTTAATACTTAAAAAAAAGATACTACTTTTATTAATATTAAAAAAGAAAAAAAGTACTAAGTAATTTTAAAAATAGCTAGAGGGGTCCTTTTTATACTACTTAGATTACTTAAATACTAAGCTTATATAAGTATTTTATACGAGCGAAAAGTACGGCTTAGATAATTTCTATAAGATTATTTTAAATACTAAGGTATTATAATAGTTAATAAGAAAAAAGAAGTAATTCTAAGTACTATAAAAAATTATATTAATAATACTTAATATATTAATAGCGGGTATTATAAAAATTAGCTTCGGCTTAGGTAAAAAAATCGTTATCCTAAGTATAGTAAAAATAGAGACGTACTTTAAAATAATAATTTTTTATATTCTACTTATTAATACCCTATTTCTCTTATATTTAAAAAATATAAATCGACTAAGTATTATATTCGATAATATAAAGAATAAAATCTCTAATAATAAGTACTTTAAAATAATTAAATAATAATAGGGGTACGCGTTTATAAGGCTTATTAATAATACGAAGTTAATTAATTACCTAACGGAAAATAAGCTTAAATAATTATACTAGAGATTTAGGTACTTATTAATAACGAAGTTATATAACATTTTAAAATAATTAAGTAATAAGGATATTAAAATAGGAGCGCTAAAGTAATAAATAAAAGTATACTACTAATACTAAATAAATACGTAGAGCTTACGTAAATTTAAATTTAAATTATATAATAAGCTTAATTTTAATTAAAAAATCGTTATTAATATTTTTTATTTAAATAGTTAACTAGTCCTATATATAATTAACGAGGCTATATTATTTTAAATAGGGTAATTTTTTTAGGATTTATAAATAAAAATAGTATAAGTAGCTTTATAAAAAAGCTAGATTAATATATATTAAGGACCGCTAAATAGTATTAAAACCGACGCTAATATAAGTTTTAAATTAATAAAATTTAAAGAAAATATAATAGCTTATAGTATATAACTAAAAATCGTACTTATAAAAGTATATTATAATATTAAAAAAGTAAAAAGGGTATATTAATAGTTAAAAAGGGCGTTTAGGATTAGTAAAAAAGAAAATCCCGATTTTATTAACGATAAATACTTTTAAATAGTACTTAAATATTATAACAATATTATAAGACCTAACGGTTTTATATTAACGTTATTAGTATTTAGGATATATTTAAGGACGACTTTAGCCTCGTTATTATTATTAAATATAAGTTAATAAGCCCGAGTAATTAAAAAAGTAATATAAGTATTATATAAAATAAATATAAAAAGGTAAGTTAACGAGGTAATTATTATACGTAATAGGCCCAATATAGGGGCTAATTTAAATATATTTTTAAATTTAAATATATAAATTTAATATAAAATTACTTAATAATAGGCTAGGCTATATAAATTAATTTTTATTAACGAGCGCTCTTATATAGTTATAAGAAATTATAATTAGCTATTTAAAGTATTAATTACTATAATTAAACTATATTATATAAATCTTATTAAAGTAATTTTTAGTTTATAAAAAGAAGAAAAGCTAGGAAAAACTATATAACTAGTAATAGAGGTATAAGAAATTATTTTTAATAAAATTATTATAGTAGTATTAATAAATAATAAAAAAGAGGAAATTATTAAAAGGGTATTAATACTATTAGCGAGACGTTATAGAAAACCATAATAGTAAGCCCTAATACGGTAATTTATTATTAATAACGAGGTAATTTATACTTTTTATATAATAAAAAAAAAAGCCGATTTCGAGCTAGTAATTAAACTACGTAAAAAAGGTATTATTATAATTATTAAAAAGCTATATAAGGGATTAGATCTTATTAAAATAAATACTTTATATAATCGAGGGGTTTATTAATTTATCTTCTATAACCCTAAAAAATATAAAAGTCTTTATATATTTAAATTATAAATAGTATATAAAATTAAGAAAAAAGGAATACCCTAATTATATAAGAAAATTAAGTATATAATTTAGGGGTACGGTAATATTAAAAAAGCGACGCTACTTACTTAATTACTTATAGTATAATATTATAGCTAACGATTAATAATAGTATTAATAGTATTATTATAGAAGAAGAGATATAAAATTTAGAGCTATAATATTACTTAGGCTTATATTTAATTAGCTATAGGGCTTATAAAGAAAATCCTAGCCTACTTACTAAAGGAAATAGTTAATAAATACTTAAAAAGTACGATTATTAAAGTATTTAAACTACTATATAAACTCATAAAATCGGGTACTTATTAATAAGCTATATACTACGATTTTTATATTAATTAATTATTAATAGTTATATTTATATATAATCCGTACTTATTAGTCTCTAAGTATAAAAGTAAATAATTTAGAATTATTAAAATATAAACTAACGATATATTAGGCCTATTTAATATTAACTTTATAAAAAAAGAGGATAAAGAGCTTTAGAAAACGAGCTTTATAACGAAGCTAAAAAAGGTCTTTATAATAAATAACTTATTAATATTTAATAATAGGATTTTTATAATTAAAGGGGAAACTATTATTTTTTAGTAAAAGGGGTAGGGTAAAAAAATTACCCTTATTAACCTAAACGTAATTAATATTAAAAAGCGATATAAAACTAAGCTTATATAAGGGGTATATATTATAAATATATATTAACTAAAAATAATTTTTAATTATATTAAAATAGTATAAGCTATAAAACTAAATAAACGAAATATCGAGGTATTTAATAAGTAGCTTAAGTAATAATAAACGAATCTTAATCGAGGCCTCGTTTATTACTTAATTAACCTTATTATTAATAAACTTTATATTCTTATTAATAAGTTATTTATAAATAATAACGACCTTATTTCGTAATTAAAATATATTATTATCCTAGTTAATAAGAGTATAAGTAAAAGTAAATTTATTATGTATAATAATATAATCTATTACTTATTAATTAAAAATAAATAAGTAATAAAAAGTGTCTTAGTATTAAAAGTTTATAATATAATTAATAGTATTAACCTTATTTATATAATTTTAATAATACTAAGGAGGATTACTAATTAACTTAACCTTTTATTAATCTTAATAATTATTTATACTAATTCTTATTTATTATATAAATACCTTATTAAATTAGGAATAAAAAAAAAAAGAGGCTTATAATTAATATTATAGCTTTTAAATAATTATATAAAAAATATAAGATCCTCGAAATACGTTAAATTAATAAAAATAATAACCTTATTAACGTTTTTATAAAAATAGTACTTAATAAGGGGTTAGAATAATTCGTAAGTAGTAAAAAAGTTAATATACGAATAAAAAAATAGGTTATATAAAAAAAATAAAAAAAAAGAGGAAAAGGAGACGACTTAGTAAACGGGCCTAAAGTTAAATTATATTTCTAATTATAATAAGTAAATTAATAAAAAAAAAAAAGTTAATATCGAATTAAAAACCTAATTTAATTATAATATATAACTAACTATATAGGGGTTAATTAAGGGCCCTATTTATAATTATTATAAATAGCCTAATTTATAATTAAAACCTCTTTTTTATATTTATATAAAAATTTATATAGTTTAATTAATCTCTTTATTAACCTACGGTTCGAACTAATTACTTTATAATAGGGATACTAATAGAGAAGTATAAGATTACTAGCTAATTTCTTAAAAGGTCGAAGCTAGCTTTTAGTAGCAAATCTAAGAGTATTACTATAATTATACTTGTCCGCGGCGACAGCGACTGCGAGGACATTGCTAATAGCGAGAGTTCGAGGTACCTTATTATTTTTATAATGAATGACGGAATAGATGATTTTTAATGTAGTAACATTGTTTTTAGGTAGTAATAGTTCTGAAGCTTTACCCTGATCGTGCTTATCACGGCCTTCTTTCTAGTCTGGGCCGAGCATGACGGAGAATGGTTTCGATGCTGCTATTAATGATATATAATGAACGCGCATTCTTGTTTTGTCTGGCCTAACCAATAGAAGGAGGTCGCCATCAGGAGCGATTTCGATAATTGTGCTTGGTTGGCCGTCTCTTGGAATTTCTATACTGATTGTGAATAGCTGTTGCAATTGTGAGAAAGCGTTGTTGGTAAGCTGGACTACGTTAACCTTTGTGAGTACCCCGCATTCTTACGGCTGAGTATAAGAACGGAGGATATGGTGAAAAGTGTAATAAAACGTAATGATGATGGAACAGACCCCGCGTCACGTGTGAGTTGTGACAGAAACTAGGTCGACACGCTGGCTCAGCTTCATAACTTCATTCTCGCCCAGCTTTACTTGTTATCTGTTTTTGGTGAATGAACAAGCCTATCACTAGATTATGAAGAGCCGGAAACTTCTCTGCTCCTCGTTGCCGGAGGCCATCGCTGCGATGATCTCATGGCCGCCACCGAGGACCGGAGTGACCAGACTGATGCAGACCTAAGCAGCTGACATTAAACAACTACCTCTCCGCGTAATGTTTCTTACAGTTTTCCCTATAATTGGAGGCGTTGGAAAAGCGCAGGTGTTATCACATAATGAGAAAAACCAGGGGACAGGTCAATGCGTTGAATGATTGCGTCCAGTCGTCACTCGTAGCGGCCGTCCAACTTGAGAGTTTGCGACTCAGAGTCAGTGAATATCTCAGGGAGAATCCAACAAGCCTCCGCCCGATTCTGCGGAGATGTTCATCTACAGCATGATGGAAGTCTACCGAACATGTATTATCATTGGTACCAATGTATATTAAAATAGGCTACAAGGCATCACTGTAGCTTCAATCGACATAGTTCTCATAATGTATGTACATAACACAATGCTTCCACCCGCATATATGCTTCCTACCAAACTACCAGTGGGTAGGTCCAATGGTGGAACCATCGTCGGGTAGGATCTTCGTGACAGCGGCGCCGTTTGCGTCCAGGTTGTTGTTCTGTATCACTAGTTAGCTGATTGAACAAATTAACATAAAAGTGGGGCTCGCATGCCGCTATAGTGTTCCCCCACCATTCGGGGAACTCAGTGTTTGAAAGACCCAGAGCAAGTCCAGAGATAACGATGCAGAGGGCGGTGCCGATGTCGAGGGCTCCAGACAGAACGTAGTTGTAGCGGGCTGCGAAGCAGGTTAGTGAGTGACATGAGAACGACTCCAGAGGGGAAAGACTTACTCCACCAGCCGAAGAAGCGGTTGCGAACCCACCAGTTGAAGATGAGACCAACAATAACCCACTGTCCCAACCACCAGGTTGTGGCAGGAGGGATCATACCAGCGGCACCGAAGATAGCGGGGAAGAAGACGTAGCGGAGCATGCTGCGAGGGTAGCGGCGAGCGAGGAAGAACTGGATGACGGGGCAGATAGCACCGATGAGCCAGAAGTAGTTGACCCAAGAGTAAAGTTGACCGGCACCGAACATGCGGCGGGGACCGATGACACCCCAGATGACACTGGCATTGTAGAAAGTACGAGCGTTGGGGCAGGTGAGACCCTGGGCCTGATGGGAAGTGCAGACGCCGTCAATGTTACCACGGAGGAAGTTGTAAGAGGCAATCTGGACAAGGGACAGCCAAACGACGGCGAAGGTCTGGGCAGCGAACATGGTGCGAGGAGGAATCTTCATGTAGTGGCCGACCTTCATGTCAGACACGTACTGGAGACCGTTGTAGCAGAGCATGTAACCCCAAGACTTGAACAGCATCATGGCGACGGGGCGGCCGGGCGTCATGTAACCAACAATCATCTCAGTGATGACGTTGAGACCGGTCTGCTGGTTGGTGACAGCCTGGATGATACCGACGGGAAGAATGAAGAAGGCACCAATGATGATGCAAATGATGTAGGCCCACCAGGTCAAGTGAGTGTTCCAGACCTGGGAGGCGATCATACCAAAGGCGAAGCTGACAGCGAACATGGTCGCGAACCACCACTCGGGAGCCTCCTTGTAGCGGCGCATGAGCTTGAGGTGAATATCAGCCTCTTCGTTGGAAGCAGACTTGGTGCGGTCGATGATGTCGCGGCCGTAGAAGAGACCGACGTGAACGAGGGTGCTGATGAGACCAGCGAAACCCATGCCGTAAGACAGGGAGAACGCAGGACCCAAGATGAGAGGAGAGTACTCCTTGTAGGCAGTCTCGTTGAAGGTGAACTCGGGAGTCAAGATACGACTGGTGTTGTACGGCTGAGCAAAGTGGTCAAAGTTGGAGTTGGCGCTGATAGGGAGGTAGCGGTAGAACTCGGGGCCGCCCCAAGCAAGACCGATGCAGCCAAGCATCATGATGATGATACCGGCACCGACGTTGGCGATGGCGAAAGCCGGGGTCTGCAGGGGAGAGAGCAAGAAACCGGAAATGGTACTCCAGTCAAAGGAGATGGGGATAAGACCGAGACCAGTCTGACCACCAAAGACCTGGTTGACGACAACGTTGTTGGGGGCGATCCAGCAGACAAATGTGAAGATCTGCAGGAACTGAGCAAACACTTCAGGAATCCACTCATAGACAAAGGTAGCGGCAGCCACAATGAGGAAGAACTTGTAGCGACCGATCCTCCAGCCGTTGGTAAGGGCGGGATCTGAGGATGAGTGGTCGTGAAGTGAGTGCATGACGGTGGTGGTGATGAGGGTCGCGGGCCAGACCATGGCGGCGGGCCAGACGAGGTAGCGACGCAGAATACCGGCGATACCAAGACCCATGGCCTGGGTCGAGATAATGAGCAGAATCTGGAAGCCCCAGCCAAAGTATTGCTTGTAGAAGATCTCCTGGGCGAGGAGAATATCAATGGCGTAACTGGCGGTGGCACCGGCAGCAGTCATCATGGTGATGATGGTGTGCTCCTTGACGTTGAAGGGGCCGGGGTTGGTGTTGAGCTCGTGACCAAAGAGGTTGAACTTGATCTCCGGGATGACCTTGGCGCAGAAGCAGCCGAGGGGGTAGGAGATCAATTGCACCACGGTGGAGGTGATGATGATGGGTGAGCGACGGAGACCGAGGAGAATGTTGCAGGCGGCGATGATTGTGCACATGAGGGCACCAATCGACCAGGCGCGGATAGTGTTGATGGGCAGCTCGGTATCGTCAAAAGGTTGAACCTGAGCTTGTTAGTCATGACGCCCGTTGCTCGACTCGGGACGTTGAATAAACTCACCGAAGCGCGGACCTCGGGGTAGGGAGAGTCCTCGTGGAGAGCAGCCTCAACGGCAGCCTCCTTCTCGTAGTCACCAGACTGGACGGCGGCGTCGGCGGCATCGAGCTTGTCAATGTCCAAAAAGGGATCCCACTTGTGAATCTTCTTGAACTTCTTGAGTTCGGCTTCGGGGTTGACGGTCTCGAGACCGTTGGCATCGACGCCGGTCGAGACGGCGTCGACCACGATGGGCCGCTCTCCGACCTTGCCCCTCCACTTGCTGAAGGCCATGGTTGGCAGTCTTTCAGGTATTGGTTACCGGGTTGGTATTGCGTTCGGGTTGCACCCTGAGTTCTCAAAAGAATGGAACTCAAAGGGGGGAGTCTCTGGTCGTAGAGCTTGTGGGCTGAAGAAACCAAAATCGAGCACGACGAGGGAGAGCGCGTCGGGTAGTATTTAGATGCGTCGCACATCCAGGGCCTCGTTGATGGACTCCATGATCGGTTGCCATATCGGCGACCAGTGGGCCGAGATATTGACCTGCCTAATGGAGTCAGTCGTGGGCGAAGCGGGCCAACCCCTGGCGGAGTATCGGGCGATACGAAAAGGCTACTATGTAGATATTGCGCTGGATGCAAGCGGAAGCTTGTTTGGACGAGAGGGTGTGTGTCTCCTATGGAGTACACACACCTGGAGCCGTGGAACGGGCGGTAGCTTGTCCTTGACAGACGCACTGACGTGACCGATAAACGAAATCGCCCCTGATATGCACCAATCGTTCGTCTCGAGAGGATTCTTGTTGGGTCTATTCTTCCTCGCCACCGTCTAGAAGGGTGGGAAGGGACGGTTTTAGTTGCTCGTAAGAGGTGTGATCGTGCCGTTTGATAGGATACCACGGCACAGAGACTCAACCGACCAACCCGCCAACCCGCGTTCGATACTTCGATATCCTCGCAGATGAGGACCACCCGAAGAACTGCAGGCAACGAACTAGCAGTTCGAGGAGGAACGGGCTGGATGGTGGGAGTGGAGGGGTGCTCTGGGGGTGGACACATTCCGCCCGTCTCTTCTCCACCCCCTGATAGGCCTCTCTCGGTGACTGGAACAAATTAGGTACTCATGTACTGTTCGACGGTGCGGTCGCAGAGCCTGTCCGCCTCCCAGAAATGACCAAGAGGCCTCTTGTCATTCGATGGTTAGGCCAGGGCCATTGAGCGCCGTTTGAGCGGGAATGGCGTTGGGGCGTTGGCAATTGATCCATCCCGCTACCCTCCTCCGCCGTCGTGCCGCCGGCCACCGCCGCCTCCCATCTTCCAGCCGCCAAAGTTGCACACTGACTTGACGACATGGGGCGCACAACGTCGGGGTTGTCAGACTGACAGGAGCCAGAGAGCTGACTGAGAGCATCGAGGTGAGTCGTTCCGCACTCAACAGACCATTCAAAGAGCCGCCTCGCTGATCGATCGCCAAGGGGGCTGGGCGCCAAGCACGAGAAGAGCAGGTAGTCACCGCGGGAGGGCATGGCGTCGCCGGGTGTGGCAGAGAGATTGGCAGCCAAGCACATCTCAAGCAACTCAAGCAATGTCCAAGACGGGTGGCCAAGGTCGGGGAAGCGTGGGAAGCATCGCCAGAAGCCGCAAGTCGTACCCCAGGCTCGACCGCTAGAGCCAAAAGGAGGAAAAGGGCAACAAGACCAACGCGTTGGTGGCTGCGAGCTAGCCAACCCGCGTCGCCACTCCTCCGACAAAAAGTCGTTCAATGCAAAAGGGCCCTGCTTTCAGTGGATCTGCCGATAGCAAAGGGACCTTGGGGTCCGAGGATGATGCCTGTCTAGCGCGGTTGTCCCCCTTCAAGCCTTCGAGGCCAAGACTTTCTCAGTTAATCACCCGAGTTGAATCCCTGCAAAGGCACGCGAGAGTAGAAGAGCTGGAGAAGCGCACTGTTTAACTCCATCGTTTTGCATTACTAGAGGATTGCCGCAGTATATATAGACGCTACCCTGCCCTCGAATTCCGTACTGTTTAACCTTAACCTTTTTCTTACCTATCCTTTTTTCTATTTTACCCTCTCCCTTATTAAGGGATTACTAGAATCGTAGTTTTAATAGCTTATTAGTAGGCTAGTACTACTATTTAGAAGTAGGTAACTTACGCTCGTACGTAGGCGCTAGGAGTCTTATTATTATAGAGATAATAATAGATATACTAGAGTACTCGAGAGAGCTTTTTAATAAACTTTTAATATTATTTAAGGCTATAATACTTAAGTTATAAAAAGAAGCTAAGGTACTATATTAATACGGCCCTATTTATCTTATTAGTATTAATAATAGTCTTTTTAGCATAAAATATATTATTAATATTCTATAGTTACGTTATTATACTTTATAAATTATACTTAATATTAATAAAGATTCTAGCGTTATTTCTTAGTTTATTTTTTAGTTTTTTTATTAAAGTTATTATCGTAGGGTTAGTTTAGTTATTAGTATCTTAGTAAGTATTTTAACTTAACTCAGAGGCTCTTATAGCCCTTAAAAAGAGGTTTTTAAAGGACTTATAATTAAACTTTTTATTTATTATAAATAAAGCTATTATAATTAAAGCTATAGCGTTACGAACTTTAATAGTAAGTAGTTAGTAATATAATTATTTTTTTTTATAGCGAGCTTAAAAAAGTATTTTAATTTAAGTACTAGGTAGGTACTATATTATTTTATTAAAACTGTATTCTTGTACTTATGACTTAGAAAGAATTAACTTTCTTTGATAATAAGGTACTCAGAGCTGGAGAAGCGAGTTCCGACTCTGCTGGCCACTCAGAGACGCGGGAACAGAGCGACAATCTGCACTCTTCGGGAAGGACGTCGGAAGAGACGGCAAATGATGCCACCCATGTCATAATTTGTCGGCAGCAAGGCCAATCATCGCGTCGAGTTGGCTTCGAGGCTGTCAGGTTAATGACACAAGCACTGACAAGTTGAGGATTCTGGACACAAGTGGATGAACAAAAAGTTCCTGAGACCCCTCCCACCCCTTCGTTCCCTCCGCAAATGGCCCCTCTGAAGGCGTGACAAACGTCCCTCTGTGCTCCGTAGGCGCGCCCTTCTGGGTTGACACGGTTGAAGGATGCCTGCCGCTTAAGATCCGAGCTGCTGGAGAGGGTTGGTTCGTCCGACTGCGCTTGGAGACTTTCCTGATGGGTGACCTCCGCCCCACGCGATAGTCCCGCGCAAAAGGACCTTGGAAATGCGGTTGTGGTCAGATTTGATTGTATCGGTATTCCTGCGTTGGCGATGAAGATGGGAGATGTCATTCATTGAGCACATCTATCCAGGAACAGCGAATCGGCGCAACTGACTCGGCAGCAACCTCGGCATCCTTTCTCACTCAACTGTCTCACCGTCTTTCTCACTGTAGCACAGCGTACAGCATTTGGACAAACTTGGTGAGCAAACTTCACGCGAAGGAACAAACAGGAAGGCAAGCGATATGTTACGCCTGACAAACCGCCGCAACATCGATTACTGATGCCCTTTTTTCCCAGTCTATTTGCGACAGATTCTCCAGCGCCTCGGTAGCAGTTTAAGGTTATCGAGAACGACTGGAATTACGGATTCTCGTACGTAAAGTTCCTGTCATTTCCCCAGGTCCCCGCTGGCTGGAAAAGATGGCGTGGCGCGCGGTGGCACGGTGTCACGACTGACCACCACCACCCTGGGCGACAGCCAAACAATTAAATTGGAATAATTTGTGCTTATTCAAGCATTCATGAATGCCGCCTGGAAATGCCTTCTTCCTCACACAGCAATTTCATATCATAACTGGTAATGATTTTCAATGCGGCAAACAGACATGGGCTTGTTGATGTGGGCAACCTAGAAATTGAATGGATGGATTTGGCCACCACCTCGCGTGGTTTCCGGGACATGGGCATGCGAGATGGCGAAAAAGGTTGCGAGAGCTCCATCCGTGATGCCCGGCCGCCGAACCCTTATTCCAGAATATCTTCTGCGGGGTGGGCAGCCAGCGCGCATTCTGATCCGGACGGCTGCAGCGTCTCCTCGGTATCTCGGGTAGGTGAGTGACATCCCAGGAAAGCATGCGGCCTACCTAGCCTTGTGGACCGCCCTGCAGAAGGTCAGCTAAAGAACCAAAGAAGTATGGCATGTCCTGATGATTGCAAGAAATTCGGTCTTTCCCATTGGCCATCTGGCAAGCGGTAGCAGGCAAACCCAGAGATAGGGAATCCCAGCCTGTGGTCACTCATCAACCCCACGCAGCTTTCCGCCAGGCTGGTACGCTGGGTCTCTCCCTCTGGGTCTCTTGATGGAGCCGACGCACTCACTTTGTGGGCGACACCTTGCCTCTCGGTGACATGTCGTATCTATAGGCACGGTTAACACTTAAAGGCGAGTTGCGGGGCGTACAAGTATGTTGGAAGTTGGGATAAGAGACGGCAGTGGCGTTAGTTCGGGCGAACCTGCTCAGACGAATGGCAGCTTAGTCCTTATCATCTGAGAGCTGATCTATGACATCTTAGGTCCCTTTAGGAGCCGCCACAATCCACTCGGCCGAGGCAAGCCGTTGGTAACGCAGCCGACCTCCTGCTGGTGGTTGCATGATCGAGACACAATTGATCGGACCGGGTTCTACCCGTTCAGCTCAGTCTCGTCCGAAAGGGCAGGTATACGAGCCTCGACAGTGATTTGGTGAAGGATTCAAGACTAGTACGTGCCTATCTGCCTGCACTAAAAGCCCAACCACATTCAACCATGATCCACGTAACGTTGCGCATGCCGATCATGAAGCTAGATGACAACATTCTAGCTAAGACTTCTGCTTCTTTCCACAATTTACGTGGCCATGTTTGTTCGCCTCTGCCAAATCCTGCAGCTACGTTTTCCATTTAGCCACCGTGAAGCAATAGATTATCTGGTCGTCGCTGGATAATTGTTCAATCTGACCTTCCTCAATGTACTGAAGGATGCTTCTATTAATGAGCGGCTGCATGGTCTTGGCCAATTGCTTCAAACATGCTTCGGCTTTACAGTACACTGTTTTCTAAGATAGTGATGTCTCCCGCTCATTCTACATCCTCACGCAGTTTGCATGATTGTGTTCCAATATATGGTATGATCATCGAGTTTGAGCACTGGTAGCTCTAATCTGGTTCTTGGCGGGGATTCATACAGATTGACTTCGTCGATTGGGAATATAGCAGTGCGTCAGCCGAATGACTGTCTGATAAACCCGAGATCCGTGTGACAGTCAAATAAATGAGACACACGATTCCAGTGCTGAATATGGTCTGCTGAGATGTTTTAGCGCGATCTCTCATGGGGCTCTCAGACTGAGAGTAGTATCTAAAGCTTCATGTACCTGAAGCCATGAAGGATAGGAAAAACTAATAGAATTCATCAATGGTGTCGATATTTCATGCGGAAAATATGTTTGCTATTTTTCGAGTTACAGTTGGGGTGCCCAAGAAGTCGAAATATCGCATCAACTACAAAGAAGCGATAACACAAAGATCTAAATATTTCCTCAGCCTTTCGACTATGGAGAAATCTTTTGACTCGAGGTTATAGCAAAAATGATTTCGGATTAACACTCCATATGTCTCTTGTCTACTTAGTAAGAGACGCACACCTTCCTGCTGTTCCCATTCCGCTGTTAGTGTAATAGAAGTAGTTGGTACGCTACGGCTCTGCCCCTTCAGACACGCCCTGAGTCTACTAGTCAATTTCATATGAAGGCTTCTATAATACTTCAACTGCTTCTGAGTAACGAGATACCTTGCGGATGGTCATTGCAAGACCTGCACGTGGGATAAGCTTCAGCCTGGCCGTTGATAACTTGATGTTTGCACGTATCTCCGGCACTACTGGCCTCTTCCCCAAGCTAATCCATAGCGTTACGGTCGAAGCCTTCGGAATTACCTCTAAGAAACGGTGTTTAAGCTATCAGGGTTGCGTTTGGCCGGACTACTTTGCCTGTCGCCAAACCTGTCTCCCTTAGCCCGATGTCAGTAGGTGCGCAGGTCTGACTGTCCACTTGAGTGGTCGGGCTTATCAAGGTAGGGTGCCGGAGGGCTCTTCGTGATGAATATGAGAGCGTCTAGATGAGTCCTTTTCTCACTGCCATCAAATTTTTGTGACATAGGCAAAATGACTGCAAAGAACATTCTTTGTTCATCAGACTTTGAAGCATTGTAGCAAGTGTCATAGGCTGTGTACAGAAAAGTGATGCCAAGAGAAGACAAGACTCACAAGAGAAGCCTTACTGTTGACAAGATCTCTCACACCATTGAGACAGACATCCGGGTAATGAAGCCAAGAGATGCTTGGCAGCAAAGTTCACTAACACTGCGCAAAGGGATGCGGACTTTTGCCATGACCAGGACCCCGGGTTTCTGCCTGACAACCTTGTCTCCTTTCTTTCCCATGGTGGACAAAGTTGACAACATCTTTGGAAAGTGGGCACTCTCATGGACACCATGAGGTTGAAACCCTACCATACAGGTTACGGAGATTGCTCTTCCAGGATGTACAAGTCGAAAGCATCTCTGCTGGCATTCATTCATGCTCACCAGCTAAACCACCGGTTCCTCTCACTCATATAACCTGGCCGATTCTTCGCACCAATCCTCAGCTCCTGTCCCGTCCCTCACCAGCAATCCGATCAGCATATTCTCACAACGCAGCTGGTCATTGGGTCCATTTTCCCTCACATCTATAACCACCACAACAACCTCTCTCCACTCATCCCTCTAACATACGGATCAGTCATCACAATGGGTTGCGGATGCTCCAGAGAACTCACTCCTTCCGAGGCTGCCATCGAGGAGAGAGATGTCGCCAGCCTCGAAATGGCCCAGAAACTCGAGTGGTACGCCCTTCTGGAACGCGGAGTATCAGAGAAGAGAAAGAAGGAAAAGATGAAGGAGTATAGAAGGGACTGGAAAGACTTCAACGGCCGCAGGCCCCGCGGGTTTTGGGGCGACTCTCCCAACTATCGAGGAATCCACGTCAACTTCCCTTAACGCAACCTCAACGACACATCATTCTCAGGGTCACGTAATAACCTTCGCGAGACCTAGTCTCCGGAATAGAACCCCATATCATCCCAAGATCACCACAGCAACATTTCATGAGAGCACAGTACTGGGCTATGCGGGTCTCCCGTCTCATGACGAAAGTTGTAATTACCGAGAAAGCTCAATGACCTTCACCGCATTCGGTTCTCAAGGCACAGCACCGTACCGACTATCCAGGTTCACTGTCCTCAACATGACCGTGGCAACACGAAACTCTGAATCTCGTCCCTACCACCAAAGTCGAACTGAAACGAGTTTTCGCGGTCAATGAGAGTTTCTACGACTTAAACATCGCTTCAGTGCATCATGATGTTGCGGATTGCCGAGACAAAGTTATATGCTAGGTTAAAGGTATATGTACCTAACTTGAACCTAAGGTACCTTATGGCAGGATACATGCCGCAAGGGGTCTTTCGGGGTTATCGGGGCTTCCAGATCTCGCAGATGAATCCTGAATGTCATACTATACGGGGTCGTTGGGAATTGCTAGGCACGTCTGGGCTGTATTGAACAAAGTAGACGGAATCAATGCAATACATGAACGATCCTCTTATGATTCTTTCCGAGTGCATTACATCTCGAAGAAACGAATGTTAGTTACATTCGGCCCATTGACTCATGAATTTCCAGCTTCTCTACTAAACACCAGTCGAGACTCCCATTACCGAATGCCTCACCTTATCTTGAGGGTCTCCATAGCATTCAATTGAGCCATTTACGGTCCCAATGGTATCAGAATAAATGGGGCAACTCAGTAAAAGTTTTAAATGCCATATTACCTTGGCCAACGAAACATGGCATCCAGATTGTTGCATCTCAAACCAACAATCGGGCTCCATACGGGCTGTGTAAGTGATGGCTCACAATCCGCGCACGTAAGATAGGGCAGCATGTCATGTAATAATACTGGTTACTGCCCTGAGTTCTATTCTATCACCCAAACAAGATATGGAATTAGTTGCTGCAAGAACTCGAGGCTCGAAGGTCATTTGATGAACTACTTGGAACACTAAACAAGCCGCATGTCGTTGGCTCAATGCGTTCGCATGGCTGTCCATCTTTTGCATGCAGCCAACGAAATGGTCGATTGCCTCGGCCGGCCTAGGTCAAACCGGCATTCGCTGCCCCGCCATACTTTTGCACGTGCTCCGATCCACGGCACCCGACAGAAGGATCCCAGCCCCGGTCATCACCCCACCAAGCGCTCTCGCATCGCGAGTACGAAAACGGAAATCGGCGCGGACGAACATCAGCTCCATCCTGGGGTAATCACTAAGAAATGAGAGGGTCGGTACAGATCTTAGTAGAGATAGACGCACTGATGCTGCTTGCTATATGTCAACACAATCAGTTGCAAAAGTGGAATTTAGTTCTCTCAACTCCATTCCGTTGAAGCTTACTGTGGTCTGGCTTTATCATCTTTCAATAACCCCAACCTCTCCTCGAGCCTTTGAAGTGGAACTTCAGACCCGAGGTTTGGCAATTTGAATTCCATGTACACATATTGTTCTGTAGAGTAAGGCTGCTTTGAATCCTCAGTACAACCCAAGGACCGGGAGACTGACGGCACCATAACCCAACTGCTGTATTAATCCAATGCTGGAAGAACAGCGGGCTACAGACTCAGAGCTGACTTCTATAAGTAAGCTGCCAGGCCGTTAGGATTGTGTCTCCGCGCAGACTACCTAGGCAACCAATAGGAGGACGTTTGAGATCAAGGGGACTTGTCCACTGACTGCAAGTAGTCGAACTAACTCATGTCTCAACTGTCTAAGATGACTCAATTGGATTGGACTAGACATTACTTAAGCTTATATGTCTATTCCAAGTCCCGGGCCTTCACTGAGCAAGTTGCCAGCACTATGACTTACCCGGGTTACAGCTTGACAGACCTTTAAGCGACTTGATGGTTTCAACCAGCTCAGTTGCTGAGCCTCAGACCTCCGTCCGCTGATAGTTTGATGCCTTTTACATTTCTCTAGCCTGTTCCCAAGGATGATGACATAACCACTCCACTAAACATCTAGGTACTTAATTCTCTAATTTTTTTAGGTATCGGAATTTGTAAGGTTCTAAACTTCCAAGAATCATACAATTTTCACAACCTGACCATCTCTCCATGCGCCAAGTATCTATCGATCTACTAGCCCAACTACCTGATATGAAGCCAATCCAAGAATGTGTATGGAGTTGACATCTTCAAGTGCTTCGCAATCATCTCTCCGCTCGGTGTTCCATCAACCTTATGAATGATTATTCGAGAGCCTCCCCTCGTAATCGCTTCCTGTGAGACAGTGGTTGATTGTCACGTCCATCAATTGAGCACGAAAGCAAGATGTAACCGCAAAGCGTAGGATAGTTCGGAGATGGGTGCGTGCGCCACGTAGGGAACTTCGGACTCGGACTCGGACCATACTTGACTAAGAATTTAAAGATCCATTGGAGCTTTGATACATCGCGCAGACAGGCGGCAAGCAGCAGCATTTCATGCTGCTACGCTTGTCAAATTAGATGTTGCTACTACATTATGCCTTGCGTATTGTGAACTGTCAAGAAGGCCGTCGGCGAGCACGTGGTGTTGTTTACTTGAACAAAGTACGTGCAAGAGAATTTTGAGTTGCGAAACCACGTGAATTGTCCCCAGTGGGCCGAGGCAGTGAGCTTCTGGTTACAGAGAGAAACACCCACGCCCCGCCACAGCCAAGGAAGCATCCTACTAACAATTCATGCTAACAACGACAAGGCTGTACGACCTGGGGCAATTCGACGAATTGTCGACGTTGGGGGAACAGTGGGGTAGGATTCGGTATGTTTTCTCATAATAGTTGCCAAAGACTAATGCTACGATCGCCGGCCGCGTGGGCGATGCATGTTGACCGCCGGCCGAATGATCGACGAATCCTTGCCCAACATCTTCCCTGTCCCAGCTGCACATCACATTTCCTTTCACGTTCGCATAATTGTCTTCGGGAAAGGGTTTCTGTCTTGAACCTGTTTTTCGGGACGTCTCGCTAGAAAAGGACCCATCAAAGAGTTTCCCTGGGTTCTGTCCGGGGGCTCATCAGAGGCGGAGGATCGCTGGGCGGCCTCCGCATCGTTTCATGTTTCGAAGCCGGACCCTGGGCCACATCTCCCAAATCGCCGGGCGCCTGAAGCTGAGGCTCTCTGAACACGTCATAGCTCAGGGCTCCCCCAGATCTGTTTGGTTCATGCTCTAGGGGTCAGCTACCCTTTTGGATGGGCAGAAGTGTGTATGGTCCGAGGTAAACAACGGCATGTGAATCACGATGATTTGATTCTATGGATCATAAAAAGGCTTCAGTTGCGCCTGCAACAAGTCATCATACAGTATCACTATCACCATCATACCTCGAGTCAACAGCATTCCAACGTACCAACACATCCCAGAATCAACTTTGACCACAGTCAATACATAACCAGCAAAATGTCTTTCGCCGATCTTTCCAAGAGCTTGAGTGACATCGAGCGCAAGGTCAACAAGTCGATCAAGATTCTCGGCAAGGGCAATGACATGAACTACAAGGATGCCATCAAGCTGGGCACCAAGTCGAACTCAATCGTCAGCACGATCAACAAGGGCATCAAGGACTACTCGGTGAGTTTCCGTTTTTTTTCGTCTCTGTCAAGCGACTGCTGGGATTAACACCTAAATCAATGACAGACCTTCACTCCCTCCGAAGATGAAGCCAAGAAGCTTCTGGGCCAGATGAACACCATCGTCGACCTCACCGAAACTCAGCTTAATGCCATGGTATCGAACCAGGCTCGCTTCGAGAGCTTGAAGGTCGGTGGCCTCGTGAAGAAGAACGTCACCAAGACCGAGGCTGCGGGCAAGGAGCTCTCTGCGGTCATGATTTCCAAGGCCCCTGCTAGCATCAAGGGAGATGCTGAGGCGCTTGAGAAGAGGCGTGAGGCTGCGTTCAGCAAGGCATCTGGAGCTTTTGCTGGGTCCACAGGCGGCGAGGACGAGCAACTCGGAGACGATTCCGACTAAGGGTATACTAGCTCCGAGCTTACAATACATAGTGGCTGTGTAAATAAGAGTCTACCCTTTCGCAATTTCGACAATGGATCGCGCATGGGATTTCCAAGTGCATTGTCATCAATTAGCCCGATGGGTCCGCTATGCGGTGTTGAATTACTACTACCTTGCAGTGGTGATGGATTTGAAGATCAATGTCGTTACATGCAACGAAATGCATGGTTGTTGGCGATAGCACCAACTTGGTGTGACGCAGCGTGAGCCTGGACCACTTTGCGTCACGTCAAGGTCTTTAGACGATACGGTACGGCCCGCGGCTCCGAGTGTTAGTAGGACAGGGCAATTCGACTGACTCGAGGTTCAGTTCAGGTCCGCTGCTTTTAATGATCATCAACACAAATCTTCTTGCTCTCAACCCATAGGGTAAAATAGCATCATGCGGCGGGAATACGATAGGCGTGCTCGTGGTTGGAATTCATTTTCCTTGAATGCTATTAATAGGTAAGGTAAGCTGACGATATCATTATCGTAGTGATTCAATTGGAGAAGAAAATATGACCTTGGCTGTCAGGTTCATTGAACTGGCGGAAGAGAAATCAGGTAATAGCTGAAGAATCACAAGTCAAATAGTCAAAGATGACTTCCAAAGATCAAAGCTTCGATAATCCGACATTAGTAGAACTCATTGACCTGATGTTGTGTGGTTGGAGATGTGATGAAAAAAGAAAAGACAGGGTGCTTGAGCTAACCCAGTAAAGCTTAGGTTCAATCTGGACCTTGGGATCTTCTTGAGAGGAGCACCGGTAAGAGGCACCCAAAAGTAAGGGGCACTCCATTTACCATAGTTAAGCAATTGATAGGCTACACAGGGGCACCCGTGACGGCAGCGACACTTCCAGATTACCAAGCTATGCGCCCAAATAGGTTAAATGGTGTGCCTTGTATTTAAAGCTGGGGTGCTTATTACCGGTGCTCCTTGTATGGTTGGAGCGCGCGCCAAGTCGTGGCTGCCTAGTGAATATCGGGTCTAAGCCGGAGAGGGGTTTGGTGAATTCATGTTCCTCCAGAGCCATTGAGGTCACGGCAGCTTCTTATTGACCTCGCCATCAATGCATCATTGTGCTCAACCACATCGAAATGGAGACCCTTCCTCAAGAATTGGTAGATGATATTGTTTCTTATTTAATACCACAGCAGCGCCCCGAAGCAACATTGAAGCCTTATGATACGCGCATGAGACCAGTTTGGCCCATCGCCCCGATAGCCACAGTCTCGCGTCGACTACAAGCCGCCGTGGAGAAAGCCACGTTCAGATCTTTGAAGATTACCAGCGACGAATTTCCGAAGTTCATTGAGCTTCTCACTCCGGCTAGGCGATACCATCTGACCAGCTTGATCGTCACCATCACTCTTCCGCCTTACGATGACGTTGCATCCCACAGAGCGGAATCGCCCGAAGAACGGCTTATCAATGACAAGTGCTACAGTAATGGCATAAGAACACTATTCCAGATTCTTCGAGGTTGGGAAGATGAAGATGCCAAGACAATCAGCTGTCCCCTTTCGTTATTTATCAACCACCCAGAATCGCCTTCCGATACGCCATGGCCGACCAAGTATGTTCCTTGGGGTGAGATGTATCCCGAGGAGGACGGGATTTATGAGGGCCGGTTCTTGCATTCTTTCATTGAACTGAGAGAATGCCAACTACTCCCGGATCTGGCGAGAATCAAACAGCTCACAATGATTCAACCAGAGGAGAGGTATGGCTACCGGAACACCTACCCCAAGGTGCCTATCCTACTTGCCTCAAAGATGCCAAATTTGGAACGCTTCAAGCTATTCATGAATGATGATGAAAAGAGATTCGACGAGATACGAATCAACAATCGGAACGAAGCGGCGCAGGCTATTCGAGAGCTGTCACTGCCGTTACTGAGGAAAGCCGAATTTGAGTTCTTTCAGAGACGATTTCGAAACGAGAGAGCAATGCCGCCAGCGTTGCATGAGCTCGGAGCCCCAGACCCGTTGAGCTCTGCTATCTGCGCATTTTCACAAAATCTCATAGATCTGAGTGTCACCGGCTCCTTTGACGACTCCCTCCTCAGACCTATGCAGGGCCTGAGCAAGACATCATGGCCCAACCTCAGATTTCTCGACGTTAACATGCACGCCACTTCCCCTTCAGGAACTTGGTACTTCAAAAAGGCAGACGGAAGCCCAGATCACCGGCCCTACACCCACAGCTCCAACACAAACAACGCCCACTCAGATCTGCACAACGAAGAGTTCAGCTTCGTAGAGGAAGCCGCCTACGCGCGTATGACTCCGGTAGAAGTCTTCCGCTGCAAACCTGACGACGCCTACATCGTGCCTTTCATCGATGCGTACGCCAACGCATTGAAGGTAATGCCTACGCTTACCTCCGCGGCGCTGAACTTCCAGCTCGAGTATGAGGCCGAGGAAGATGAACCCAGCTGGATGTGTATTGCGTACTTTGCGCCCTGTCGCACGGCGCCAAAGCACCCGCCAAGATTGTTGTGCCCGAAATGCAACAGAGGCGTGACACGCCAGCTGGTGAAGTTGTACCTAGACTGGGAGCCAAGCGAGGAGCTGGCGGCTAAGCTGCGTGCGATTGGAGACGAGGTTTACGAGGCGCCGATGGTGGAGAAGACCATGGCCCAGTTTATGGATCAGCATGAGTGGGTTAACAACGAAGAGTCTTGATAACAGAAAGAAGTTTCTTCCTTGACTCGCAAGCGAAAGGACTATATGTCCTGGACAATAGCTACTGCCTAGAGGTGGTTAGCGCAGCTTCATGGGCCATTGCAAGAACCCGTTAGTCTCCATATAGCAGATGAATGCATCGTATCATCTTCCACTACGTTTATTGCCGTAATGACTATTGATTGGTTGAGACCTCAGACCAGATCTCATATATAGATGCGTCCCTCGAGCGTTTAAGGTAGGTGCAGAGTAAGACCCCAACTCACATTTAGGCATGTCATGTCTAATGACAACCCGTGACTGAGTTGATGCAGGTATATTCAACCCTCCTGATGATTCTTAACAGCATTATGACTTCGATTGAAAAGTCTTGCGACAGTAGATTACATGGCCTGTAAGCAGGAGCTAGGCGACAGCCCAAAACTTCAAAGAATCGAACACGATCACTTCGAGGCGCCATGTCCTTTGTAAGTCAGTTGCCCCAGGCTCCAACCTCACTTCCTTTCTCCATGACCTTTGGTCCTCGTACTTACATTAGAAAAGACGCACTCGTTCACAGAAGAGCACTTGAAGTCCCTACAGAGTCTCAACGGCCGATGTGAGCAAATGCAATCCATAGATAATGACCCATTGGCAGATTTTACTCCAATCATCTGACTGCGTTTAATGCCTCGGAAAAGTCAGTCTATCAAAGAGGTAAGAAGAAAAGCTTCACGGGTGATCAAACACGGGGTGTCTCTGGAGATGGCCCGACATAGAGCCAAGGCCCAAAACAAAAGCGCGCAATAGCAAGTAAGCATATCTGATACATAAGTAGGCAAGGAACTGGTGCTATTTTGCCTTCCCTTGCTTGCTGCTTTCTTCAGAGACACGATTTCAAGCCATGTTATAGGGTGCACTATACTCGAGACAAAGATGGGACGGTCAAAACACTGGAGAATATGGCCCTTCTGGACGGCAGTCTGTGCCTGCTGTGGAGGATGAGGTTCCTTTGGGTGTCGTGTGCCAAACAATTTTGAAAGCATAATATAATCACCCAAATGACTCGCCTATGAGATGAACGATATCTCATTCTGTTCGAGCAGAAACCAATTTGCGGTAGACTCTCGGCAACATTATCGACGCGATGCTTGGTTGTGGTGACTTGATCCCACGTGAGGCTTTCATCACTGTCAAGAAGGTCAGCACAACTTCCATTCATGCGGGCTATTCGGCTCAATTGCCTTGTTACCGAGCATCTTCAGAGAATATGTTTTAATTTCAGTCTGAATTGATATTTTCTATGCCGAGAGACCGGTAGGCGCAGCCATTTGTCTCGCAATGCGTTGACTTCCCACGCTTCATGAGCTCTTCCAAATATCAGTTTCATCAAGGTGGATACACAAAAAATTGGGAGTTAGTTCCGAACATCATCAAGAAGTCACTTTTTTTGCAAAGGACAAATCAGTTGAGCTTCCTCGAACTATCTACGAGGTGGGTGTGTGGCTTAGAGGTTTAAGGTTTGTAAGACGTGATCCCTGGCGTAAATCGGACTTGGATCTTGTCGTGGGTGCCTACCTCACCCCCAGCGCCGAAACAGCCTCTAGTTCGTCTGATCGATAGGAAAGCGTGGGTCTATGTGAGGTTGTACCCAGTCATAGCCGTCACAGAGCATGTCGAGATTTCCCAGAAGGGCAGAGGGAGTTATTGGAGCAAGGGGCTTGTGTGGCCAATGGCTATACATATTTACACTTGTCTTGGAGATTTCCAACTTCCAACACCGGATACTAGAATAGAGTTAACAGGAAATGAGTCTGAAGCAGCGTTTTTGACTCTAAGAAAACAAAATACGCCTTTACGAAAGGTCGTTGAGAAACGACTCAGGAGTGAGCCTGGAAAAACTAAGCCATCTAGGCTCTCGCGATAGTGAAGAAGTACTCCATGGTGGAATCGATATCAAAGCTGAAATCAACGCTCTGCTCTCGGACACTCATAGTGCCGTCACGAACACACCCCTCAGTGCCTCCCGGTCTCCAGCTGAAGGTCCATCGGAATTCTTCGCCAAGGATGTGGAAAAGCGGATTGAATCGGAGGCGAACGCGGCCATGGAATTGGCCGAGGTTGTCGGTGGTCCATGCTTGGAATTGGACATGACAATTGCCAGTTGCCTGTCCCCAATTGGTTGGAGCTACGCCCCTAGCAGCCTCAATGTTGAGGAAGCGGGACAAGTTGTCAGTTCTGACGGGGGGAGGCGGATTGTAGCCTTTGAAGCAGATATCGAAAATGGAAGCCCGCTTGTCGATGGAGTTCAGGTTGTCGACTTCATCAAGACGTGACGCAGTTTTATGAACTGGAATATGATTTGTGAGATTGACGTAGGATACAGACGCAGCAAAGGGCCGGCAGTAATCCTTCGTGCAGATATATATAAGGCCAACCGATTTCTCCCTCTGCTAACCATCTCGCCACCTCAGAGAATTACATTTGAAACTCGCAACCATTCCCTAGCATTACAACACTCGAGTTCTGAAGATGAAATTCCTTACTCACGTACTTGCTATCTTTGGCGCTTTAGTGTAAGCTCACTACCTTGGGCTCTTCTCAGAAGTTAACGTTCCTATCCAGTTCTTTCGCTTCGGCCGATCTTCACACTTACTGCGCTTTTCAAGGTGGTACTGACCTCCCCATCCATGTCTACGCAACTCAACGTGTACATGATCAAACCAGGAGGTTTTGAAGTAGGGTACGTTCACCTTATACCGTTCCCGTCTTAATATGTGGCTGATCAATCTTAGGCCAAGATGCTCCTGGTATATGGCTCGGGCACGCGTCGGGGCTAGGTCCTCGCTTCGGTGGTTCTTTCGTCGAACGCAAGGTCGGCAGAATTGACGGCAAATAGATGTACAATCAATGCCGTCTCTACGGTGGCTTGGATTCCACTTGCTTTGAGTGCTCGCGGGTTCAGATGAACGGCAAGGATAAGATTTGCACCCAGAGCTAAATTGGATCTTTTCGTTGGGACATGGTTCACTATTGAGATCCATTGTAGGTAGAAACAATGGACTGAGTGGGGCAGAGATGTTGTGGGGATGGACAAGTCGATAGATCTTTGGATGGAAATCTACTAAAGTATCTTAAGAAGAAGCATTGTTTCACGCTCTGAACTACTGACCTTCTAACTGCCAGCCTACGAAGTAATACAATAGAGAATCTCAATATTATTAGACTTATTGTTGCTACGAGCAGTCTGCCATTGTCTTGCCGAAAGCTGCCTTGGCTCTCTGCAAAGCCTGCACAAAGTGTGTCTTTTTCCGAAGAGAGATTAATATTACATTTCGACCTTACCGTTGTGGTTTCCTTCTCTGGCTTGACAGGCGCAAAAAAAATGAACTTAACGGGATCAGGCTTTCTATGAAGATCACACGATACGGTACAAATTTCTAATTACACGGTACGCGCAACATGCGCCAGGAACACGCTGAACTCAACATAGTATTTTCGATACGAAAGTCGCCATGCAACTTGGGATATTACCACGTGCTATAAATCGTGACATTTCTTCCGCAAATCATCTAGTCTGCAGGGTGGCAGTGTCGTGCGTCAGAACAGATGCAGAACTTCTCGGAACTTCTAGAAGAAATGGAAATTCTCATTGGCGGTTAGACGCCGGGGTCATTTTAAGTGGCTCTTCCTCACCTCTTGAAGCAGGGAGATCCGAGATCGGTTTGGTACCATCAATTGCTGGAAACAAGCATGACCTCCTTGCAGAGCAGTAAATTCACAGCACGCAAACCGGAAACCTCAGCATCCTATGCGCTAAAAAAGCTTGTGCTGGACTAAGGAGTTGGGCTCCGTTCATCCCGTCCCGGAACCTGACTCGAGAATGAGCGATACTCGCAGAACATCTCTGAGGTTGTCTGTGGTTGCGATGATAGAGTTCGACAAGATGCGAGAGACCGTCTGGGAACTGGTGTGGACGCCGTCTCAAGTTGCTGGGTCCGTCTGTCCCATCCTAGGCAGCTCTCCCCTGCCGACTTTGAAGCACTGCAGAACCAGTGCTTCGATTGACTTGAGGTCAGCGACTGTGAGCTGGAACCTGACTCAACTGTCGGCCGCAGCACTGTCGAAGCACTGGGCTGCCGTTTCAGCGTGTCTTCTCTTCGCTACTACGACGCGCATCTCTCTAAAATCCCCCCATATTTTTAGCTTTTGGCTACTGTCTTCGGCGTTCGCGGGCGGCCTTTGTATGGAACCCCCTCACCCCTCCGCGACGTTGAAGCCAACGCTCCCGCGCTTCGCAAACCAACTCCTGCCCGCCGACTTCCGCCCATACCGAATCGATGGGACACATCGTAGGGCGGGCGGCAGGACTTAGTGTCCATTAAGCAGGTTACATTGAGGTGGATCTGGCAGCATGCCGGGGTGAGCAGTTCAACCTCGAATTCCCGTCCTCTGGCCAATCGCATCCAACCTTGCATACTGGCGGACCTGGCTCCAAGCAGTCCGGCGACTTTCAGAGAGGGTGGCATACCTTGGAGGAACGGTATTGCCTCTGATATAAAGTTGACTTGACAGACGAGGGGAGGGGACCGTCTCAGTTCTTTCAAGGGCCAAGCCATTCTTTTTCTGACCACAGTCTCCCTGTTCCAACATTCAGACCAGACGCTCTTTCAGTCACCATATATCCCCGCGGCATCCCACACCTCAAAGACCAAGGTTGTTGCGCTTGCCGCCGAACCTGCCACTCCTTCAGTCGACGAACAGTCTGTCAAAGCTCTATCAACTACTCAACTGTATCTCTCCTTCTTTACGTCGACTTCAGTCACCAACAAAGCATCCACGCAATGCGCTCTTCAATCCTTTACCTCGCCCTGGCCGGCGTCGCCAGCATCGCGCAAGCCAACCCGATCATCAAACCAGACGCCCAAGTCGACCCCAAAGGCCTCATCACTCGCAGCCTCTCCCACCTCCTCTTCTCCCGCTCCGAACCAACACGCTCCGAGCCGCCCCCAACTAGGAGACAAGCAACGCCGCCTCCCCCTCTGACAAGCAACCCGGCCGCCGCCCCGCCCGGCGGCGGCGGCGCAGTCAACAATGCCAACCGCACCGTCACTCTGACCGTGATCCAAGGCGACACCCTCGGCCAGATCGCGCGCCTCCTCAACTCGGGCATTTGCAACATCGCCAAGCTCAACAACATCCCCAACCCAGATTTCATCGAGATCGGACAGGTCCTGCAGGTGCCCATCAACGTCGCCAACCCGGACAACGACTCGTGCCTCAACCGCGGCGGCGCGATCCCGGCCCCGGGACAGAATGCTACTGCTCCTGGTACGCCTCCGGCGGGTGGGAAGGGGAAGGGGAAGGGGAAGAAGGTTAAGCGAAGCGAGGCCCTGTTTTCTGAGAAGAGCACCCGGGCGCCTTTGCACTAATCCGTTCCGCAAGTTGGATTTGGCCGAATCAGGAAAATATTCGCCGGGAGGGCTTACTAACTTGGAAGACGAGGTTTCGGGGTGCGCACCGTGGCTGGATGACACGAGACTTTGGCAGATGGCAGCGGGTCTAGCCTTGGAGTTTTGGCATTATGGCATATTTCAGGTGCGAGATGTGTTTTCGCGTTGTTACTCATTTTTATAATATACCTGGCTTGAACAGTCTGTTCGAACATTGAAAATAGTCCACCAACGAAGTTTCCGTTGCAACTCTGGGTGACAACTTGAACTACTAGGAAACATTGGCGAGAGACGGCGCTCTTGTGTTTTCTTGGGATCATGTGACGTCATGCGCCGAGAATTGCTCATGAGTCAGCAAAGGGGAAGAGTCTAACATCCATCGCCAAGATCTGCATCAATTTCCAAACTGCGACTATTTTCAACAGCGACCCCGCGCTGATATTGAACGGTCAATTGATAAGGGAAGACGAAATCCAGCTGCCATACGTGATATGGCTGTTCCCCAAGACCCAACGTCTCTGTTCCTCTCAAGATATCGTTGATCAAACCACGCAGAGCTATGGCAGTAACAGCATCCTCGCTGGCCTATCATGAGCCATCCATCACCACCATCGCCATCCTCTCCGGCTTCCTCCTGCTCCTCGATTCCGTAAATTACGCTCTCGACAAGCTCGTCTACTGTGGTCTCATTGGTCAGGTATTCCTCGGTATCGCATGGGGAACGCCAGGAGCAAAATGGCTTTCCGAAGAGATGGAGCACTCGATGGTGCAACTGGGATATCTCGGCTTGATTCTGATTGTCTATGAAGGTAAGGTTCATCTTTTGCAATACCCCAGCACTGTGATACTCATAATTTGTCCACAGGAGGTCTCTCCACGTCTTTCAAGTCCCTCAAAGCCAATCTTCTACTCTCAATTGGCGTCGCCGTCACTGGCATCGCTGTCCCCATGGGACTCTCCTTCAGCCTGAGCTCTTTGATCGGCGCCACACCGCTACAGGCCTTCGCCGCAGGAGCCGCGCTCTGCTCGACCAGTCTCGGGACAACATTTACGGTTCTAGGCACGAGCGGCCTCACGACCACCCGCATGGGAGTCGTATTGACTAGCGCTGCCATGATGGATGACGTCGTCGGCCTCATCATGGTCCAGGTCGTGTCCAACCTCGGTGGTGGCGGCGGCAGCGATTTCAACGCCGTGACGGTGGTCCGACCGATTCTCGTCTCGTTGGGTTTCGCGACCGTTGTACCGGCGGTGTGTAAGCTCGTCGTGGGCCCGATCACATTGCGCCTGAATATGATAAGAGAGAAGAACCCTGGGTCCAAGGTTGACCAGCTTCTTCGTATGCGTCAGACTGCTCTCGTCATTCATACGTGCTGGTTATTTGGGCTCATTATGGGAGGGGCCTTCGCTGGGACGTCGACCTTACTAGCGGCATATGTCGCGGGCGCCACCATCAGTTGGTGGGACAGCGAGGTGCCTCATCCCATATCTCGCGGAAAGGGAAAGCAGAAAGCATCCATAGTTCAAGGCGGATCTGCTGCAGACAACCAGGAAGCTCTCTCTGCAAATAACCCCGGGCAGTCGAGCTCCGAGATCCCACCTGCAGCTACTCTGATGCCAAGCCATGGCGAATCGGATACCTACAACACAGGCATTGAGATCTACGAACATTACTACAGCAAGGCCGTTGATCACGTGCTGAAGCCTTTCTTCTTCGTAAGTCCCCATGGTGAATATCCTTATATTGATATCAGATGCTAATCCCCACAGGCATCCATCGGCTTCTCCGTACCGATAACGAGGATGTTTACCGGTCCCATTGTTTGGCGTGGAATAGTCTACACCATCCTGATGATGGCTGGCAAACTAATGTGTGGTGTTTGGCTGCTGTCTTTTGCCAGTCCGTTGCACACCGTGCAGCGGATCACCAAAAAGGTATCCGGTGCAGGGAAGCAGAAGTCGAAGAAACTCGCACCCGGAACACAATGTGCCGGGACAGCATCGGATTCGGGAGCAAACAACAGTCAGACTTCTCCGCCAAAGCAGCCGCAGCAGGACCAGGAGCCGCGGCAGGGTGCGCAAGATGGTCAAACGGAAGAGATGCCGCCTCAGCCGCTCGACTTGCGACAAACCGGAAAAACTCCGAAAAATGCTTCTCCCAAGCCGGAGATGCCGGTTTCCGTGTATCCGGCCTGTATCCTCGCCTTCGCGATGGTCGCTCGTGGTGAGATTGGCTACTTGATCTCTGCACTAGCCGAAAGCACCGGCATCTTCAGCGGCGGGTCAGGCGCACCCGATCAGCCTTCGGAGATGTTCTTGATCGTGACGTGGGCCATCACTTTGTGCACAATCATAGGACCTATATGCGTTGGTCTGCTTGTAAATCGGGTAAAGCGGCTTGAGGCGCTCAGCGGCAAAGGCACGAATGGAGGTGGACGGAACGTTCTTGGTGCCTGGGGTGTGGAGTAGACGGCAAGAGAGACCTTTCGGCGAGCGATAGACAAGGGATTCCCGCGTTCTTCTTGGAGCTGCCTCCATGTCGGCATACCCCCATCTTGATGCAGTAGATATGTCGGGCTCATCTATAGCCCAAGTCAGTAGCGTCTGAAACCGGTACCAAGACTTTAACATCCTTGACGTTCATGTACGTAGCAGTCGGAATCATGTGTATAGATCGAGCGTGTTCCTCCCGAGTCATGAGCCGTCGACTGCGACTCCTTGCAAGCCCGACTGCTCCCACCACTGCTTCAGCCCGTCCACGTCACACCAGTCAAACTGTCTTGGCTCCTCAAACCACCACCTACTACCGGGTTTGGGCTTATCGCTGACGTATTTCTTGAGGCAGCCACCATCAAAGCGGTGATTCTTGACACCGACGAGGAGTACAACGCTCCCAATCTTGGGGGTGAAGGCCTCGGCGTCGAGGAAAACGGTCAAGATGACTTGCTTGCTGCTGCTCGGGTCGACGAGTCGAGCAGTCCGTTGCGTGTGATGCGGTGGCATGTGGGACGGCTCGATTTCGGATAGTGAGGCGACGACTGCAAGAACGTTGACAGACCAATTTTGTTTGTAGGGCAAGTTCGGGATGGATCGTAAAGAGGTCAGCTTTAGGGGCGTGTTCGGATCTGTCCAGTCGCGCGGCAAAGCCACGGGACCTCCCTTCTTGGCCTGCACCCTACGTTGAGTTGCTTTTGTCTCCGATACTTGCATAACCTCGAAACCATCTTCGTCTTCATCGTCGGCCTCCGCGATTACCCCGGTTGCCCCAATCGAACGCACGTGTTGCGGTCTCGGGCGTTGGGTCGATGTAGGTATCGAGATCGGTCTTGCTTGCCGTGCCTTTGTCGGAGTTGCGACAGATTCCACATCGCTATCGAAGACGATCTCGTCCTCAACTTCATGTTCTGGGGATATGGCGTCGGGTTCCGTAAGAGCTCTATGCCATCCAACTGTGACTAGATCATGGACGACCAAGTATACCATCTGGCGTGTTCCTCCAGAGCGACCGTCATGCCCGACGAGATCCTGTAGACGAATGGAGAATTCCCCCAAGCGGACGTAGCAGCCGACGCGGACAGCTCTGGTGTCCAGGAAACGATGCATTTCCCCCCGGAGGAGAGCTTGTATACACAGCTCACCGTCCCCCAGCATTAGTCGTATAGCCCTCCATCGCTTCGACCGTGGCACCGGGAGCGACTCGACGTCTTCAACAAGGAAGATGGAACCAGGGATGCAGTAGCGGGTGCGCAGCAGGTCGTTGATCAAGAGTTTCGGAACAAATGGTTCGGCGTCATTGGCAAATGCTACCTCGGCTGGGCTCGCCGACTTTTCGGGCGTGTTGGGGGACATGTGGACGCGTTCATCGTTTCGCGGCGACGCGGCGTGGGAGCTGAGGCCGTGGGCGTCAAGTGGTGATGTTTCTGTCAGATTCCTTCGCCAGTGGGGAGATGGCGCAAGGTCACTGACAGGGCCGCGGCGTGGCGGGCATGCCCACTGAAGATTCGCTAATGCAAGTCATTACGTAGCTTTGGGCGACAGCTAGGGATCATCCCGGCCCGGCCTGACAGGCCGATCCTACCCTCAGCCATGCATTCGCATTTCCTTCTATTAGCATTCACGATCGACTTTACTCGCATAATAAATTCGGACTTGTTCTTTTAACTCAACCTTCAGGTATGTGATGATCACCGACTAAAAAACTTTTGATTGATTCGGGTCATAGAAGTTTTCGACTAGTTCACAGGGGTGCTTTTTCATTCAGTCTCATCCCCTTTCCTATCTTCCGTGTAAGATCCATCAATGATTTCACTCAACCACCTTATGCTCAGTTATCGCATCTCAGGGAGCTGCTGCAGACCGCACTATCTCTAACGAGCTATGTTAAAAGTTACGTTATAAACCCTTGAACCTTTTTGTGGTCATTTTCAATTGAGTTCATGACGTCCTACTCTTATGGGGAATGTAGTGCTTCAGACATGAAATGACACAGGGCCTCATACTTACTTAATGTCATTACTAGGCTGGATAAGTTGACATAAGATATCACGTCTATGATCCGAACTTCGGCAACGTCAGACATATTCGTCTTTATCAGCGCGTCTTTACAATCGACGAACGTCACTTTAGGCATGAGCGGCGAGGTTGTCAATCCTGTGCTTAATCTCATGGCGGCTGGTATTATATCAAGACCTCCATCCATCTATTCCGAAGAATGATCAACCAGCCGAAGCCCTAATCTTCATACGTCGGCCTTATAAGTCTGGGTAGCAATCTCAGAAACAGTTGCCAAAGAGACTCATTCATTATAGGCTAGAGCTCTTCTCAGGGTCTGGGAAAAGATACTTTACGAGAACACTTCCCATAGATAGAACGAGCAAGACTCTAGATCACCCAGATGAGCGCTTGCCAAGCCGTAGTTACTGACTGCGATTGATGAGAAACAGATTGGTCGGCATCAGTGATGCACTAGCAGTATTACCGCTTGTTTGCATAAGATACATTGTTCCTGGAGCTCATTAAGGAAAGTCTAACGCGGCTACGGAAGATGATGAGTTCAGATTACGACACATCAATGCAGGCCCGATTCCAGCTCAGGAAACCCGGGAATAACAGCGTCAAAGGATCAGCAAAAAGAACAATCAAGGCCACGTAGGCAGCCGGTAATTCAACGGTCAAGAGAGTACTTGTGGCGATACGCGCATTATGACCGTAGGAGATGTGGCCCAGGAGGAAGAATGTATCATGACCTCATTTCGCCCCGTCATTGAGCCTTCGTGGTTCTGGCGTGGGAGTCAAATATTCGTTGTGGTAGAACTTCAGACTCTTGAAGATCGAATTCGAAGACAGCTGGGTGTGAAAAGGAGTATTCCGTCTTAGGTAAGCGCGCGGGAATGGGCGTCCCAAGGAGTAGCCCGTTGTACTGATAAGCAGGGGATGGGTGATGTAAATTGAGAAAGAAATGACTGCATGTGATGAATATGAAGTTTTTGACCGTGTTTAACGACTAGGGGCCACTCTCAGTGATGGGCGAATGCGAACTAAGAAGTCACACCAAGCAATCTGTGGCCAGTTCAGCTATACGAAAGCGATGCTGGGATATCCACAAAGTTTGCTTATTTATGCTTGATACTGGGAGAATCTACGCTCAATCGAGGATCGACATTCTCCGTGGACAGCCCGGTATTAGGGCCCGCCTTAAAAACTTCTTTGACGCCGCTAAGAGGAGCAAGCGGAGGAAGCGGTCTCCTTCCAGCTCCGTACCGAAGGCTACGGCTGTCGCGTTCGACTTGGGCACAGCAGACTCGGAGCTTGGCCCCGAATCTGAACTTGAATGTAGTAACGTAATGATGCGCGACGAACTGTAGATTCTGTCACTGGAAATGAAATCGTCTATGTGTAAAACAACATGCGCGCGAACAACCGAAATGAGAACGATAGTGCTGCTCACCTTTCAACTCCAATCAATACTCAGCAGTCGACTATCTTACATCACCTTGAAAGCAGAACACTTGCAAGAAGCACATTAGTGGTTTGCTGCATTTCGATAGATTCTTCAAGTAAGATGTACGGATTTAAGAGAGAAATTGAGACGGAAATACGCCAGACGGAGCGCTGTGAAAGGCCGCCAACTCAGATATTTGTAGGGGATGGGTTCAAGAGTGTGGTTGACTGGTTTCAGAGCCCCTTCCTCGTATAACACTAGCAGTCCGCGTATTCAGGTTTGGCCCCTGTAGTACCACTCAGTGAGGTGCCTCCTGGCAAGCTGGCACAGGATCGAAGCTTCGCCGGATTGTAACCCTAATTCCGACAGCTGGGGTCATATAACAGACAAATAAGGTACAAACCCTTCAATCCCATTCGCTGTCGTTTTGCAGCTTCTGCCTTGGACAGAGAACGGGATTCAAAAGAGCGGGCTCTTGTAAGAGCCCGCGCTGCGGCAGGATCCGTGTCTTACTTCGGGGATGAGAATGGGAATGCCAATCTTAAAGTGTTGATTTCCCCGCAGGGGCCTGGCCGGCGGGAGCGCCACCTTCCGGCGAGAGTTATGCATGCTCCGGTTGACTTATGCAACTCCGGGCCCGAATGACCTATCCCGAAGACTAAGGGGACAAACAGCGTGAACTCTTTGGGGAAAACATGCATACTATTTCGAATACGGTCAAAGACTGATGGCGCTTTCCATGTGCCACAACATACTAATAAGGAGAGAGCCCGACGCGGTCGTGCGACTGTCCCATTTTGAGGCATCATGGGCATTTAAGCACTTGTTAGCTTGTGTTCCACGCTCAAGTCGTAATCCGCCATACACGTGGCTCTACTAGCTCAGCACGACAATTCAAGTTATTGATGTCTATCTCTGTGCTCCTTGACGATACGGACATAGGGACTCAGATGTCGAGGCTACCATCCCCCCGGATTTAGGGAGTGAAATAATCACCGGTGGTCTAGGCAGTTCCCAGTAACCCAAGCTTGGTCGTCTAATATTTTGACAGAAGCGCTCGGCCTCCTGACAGCAATCAGGCTGGAATGACACCGACACGTTGGTAAGCCACAGTTGGAACGAGAAAGCGAGGAAAATTCTGCGCCAGAACAAGCCATCAGTACGCAATGCCCCGTGTCCTGACATGTCAGTGCCGCCTCTGTTCATCAAATGGTTCCAGGCCGTCTAATGTTGAAGGGGGTATGATCCCTGCGCCCATCAGTGTCGTCCAATCGCTGAGAGGCTCGCGATCGCATTATCAGGGAATCTCGCTTTCGGATTCTTAATTCGTGGTGTGCTGATGGAGAAACCAACGAACTAGTGCGGCGCATGGTCCAACCATGGCACAACTTTGTGCAATCGGACCTGAACCCCTTCTCGAAGACCCGGGGTTGCTATGCGCTTCTAGGTCTCCCGCAACGAATATAATGTAACCTTCTTCCCGTTGATTTTTTCAGCTTTATTCTTGAGGCTCAAGCCAAGAAGTTCGTGTTTCTACATACAACTAACGACCACGCCGAACCATTCTCCCGGAAACCTACACACAGCAAACGACTTACACGATCGATTCAGACGTGCTACCAACACACAGGCGTAGCACCGGAATTTCAAAGCACACCATGGCGGATCTCAAGTCCTCGGACTCTGCCCAAAGAGAAGTGGATGTTGAGAAAGGAATCAGCCCCAACGCCTCGGATCTCGAAGGCGCAACCATCAGACCCGAGTCTCGCCAGGAGCCAGAAGAAAACACACAAGATGCTGACAAGGAAGCACACCACGACCCGAACGTCGTCGATTGGGACGGACCTGACGATCCTGAAAACCCTCAAAACTGGCCCATGAAGCAAAAGTGGTTGAATATCGCTACCATTTCGATGTTAACCTTTGTCACGTAAGTTCTACCTCTACCCCAGAACCCAAAGACGAAGCCCATCAGCTAACCTCAACAGACCACTTGTAAGCTCTCTTGGAAACGCGTTTCTAAGCTGACTGAAAGCTGACATTTTTCGCAGGGATCCTCCATGTTCGCCCCCGGTATTCCCAAAATCATGGTTGAATTTCACGAGACCTCGGCCACGGTAGCAACGTTCGTCGTCTCAGTTTACATCCTCGGCTTTGCCTTTGGCCCTCTCATTATCGCTCCGATGAGTGAGGTCTTTGGTCGCGCACGGCTCTACATCTACGGCAACATTCTCTTCACCATCTTCACCGTCGGCACGGCCCTCTCACAAAACATGGCCATGATGATGGCGTTCCGTTTCCTTATGGGTTTGGCTGGTGCGGTGCCAGTCACCATCGGAAGTGGCAGTATTGCAGATATCATGCCAATTGAGCAGAGAGGTCGAGCCATGTCCGCTTGGGCCTTAGGACCCCTCCTCGGCCCTTGTATTGGTCCCGTTGCCGGAGGCTACTTGATCAAGGCTGCTGGATGGAGATGGGTGTACTGGCTTGTGACTATTGTGGTATGTATTCCTCCGAGAGATTTGAAAGCCAAGCAGTGCACGAAATCTGACCAAGCTGTAGGGTGGTATCTTCATTCCTCTTTCTTGGTTCATGATGAAGGAGACCTTCGCCCCTCTCATTCTCGAACGCAAGGTAGCCAGGCTCCGCAAGGAAACTGGCAACACGAACCTCAGAAGCAAGCTCGATGATGGCCAAACCACGAAGCACAAGTTCCAGCACGCCATCGTCCGACCTATAAAGCTCCTCTTCGTCACACCGATCGTCACTCTCATGGCTCTCTACGTCGCCATCACATACGGTATCCTCTACCTCCTCATCACAACCTTCTCCTTCGTCTACAGAGATCAATACGGCTTCGATGAGGGAACCATCGGTCTCACTTTCCTTCCTGCCGGTATCGGTATGATGATTGGTGTCGGCACCTTCGGTGCGCTCACCGATTTCATCGTCATCAGGAATAAGAAGAAGGGGCTCGTTCACAGACCCGAGGCCCGTCTTACTCCGGTTTTGACCATGCCTTGCGGTGTGGTTCTCCCAATCGGTCTCTTCATCTATGGATGGACAACTGATAAGGGTGTTCACTTTATCGTTCCCATGCTTGGAGTTGTCATTTTCGCCATTGGACTTATGGGTGTAATGGTAAGTCCCCAATGCGTATCGAATGGAAGGGTGTTGGCTGACATGAGGAACAGATGTGCATTCAGAACTACCTCCTCGACACATACCCCCGATATGCAGCTTCTGTCACTGCCGCGCTAGCTGTTCTTCGATCTTTAGCCGGTGCGCTCCTTCCTCTTGGAGGCTTAGAAATGTACAACGCCCTCGGGCTCGGATGGGGTAACAGTTTGCTAGCGTTCATCTCGGTCGCCCTCATCCCCATTCCTCTCGTCTTTTACATGTTCGGCGAGCGGATCAGAGGCAGATTTAAGCCTAGTCTGTAAAATTTCTGGAATTATTCGGGAAGATTATTTGTTACTTTTGAAGCATGGCGTAAGGGTTTAGCATTCTATGGCATACTAAATGGTGCCATCCGACATGGGGTGATGATCATAAAGCATTAGACGCATATCTTATATAGTTGAGACACGTAATATACTGGGAGACTTTTTTTGGCAACTGGGTACATAAAATCGACTGCCCCGTAAATATTTGTGCTACCAAGCTCATAACTTAGGTGGTCGTTACCGCTTTACCCGGACTGACTATGAGCCACGGAAAAGACGATGTAGCTTGGCGGTGGTGGTGCTAGTAGCCTCACAGTCCATGTGTAAGCGGTTGTACTCATCAAAAGAACAAGCGCGCACCATCAAAATTGGCCCTCAAGGTCAAGATACTGGTCCGCATAGAGAGCCGAATGAAACGTGGTGCGCTACGCAAGAGCTACGATCAGTAATAAAGAAGTAGCGCATGCCATTTCACAGTCTTCGGGTATTGACGAGGAATAGACCGAAGAGAATCCAAATAGTTGGTGCTTGCCTCGATCGACGGCGTACGGATGGCGTCCCCGAAGCCGCATGCGGGTTAGGATTGCAGATACGCGGCAGTTTGCGGCGGCCACATCAGTCCAAGACACATCCGCCACCAAATGCGGCCAGCCCAATACATAGCAGCGACTCAACCGCACCGGTCCTCAAGTTGGGGGGTTCGGTTCAGGAAAAGTGACGCCGATCTCCTCTTTCTTCTTGAATTCTGATTCACGGTTTCCTATATTTCGACAAATACGCAAGCACTCGGGCGCGCGTGTGAGCCTGGAAACTTCACGACGCAGGGGTCTTTCTGGAATGCTATCGGATTCATGAAAACATATGTGTACGACTCTCTTTACACGGCCTATATCGAGCAAACAAAACCAACAGATCTTGGCAGGTCCTTTACTTCGCTTCGTTTGGTCTCGACCACGGGCTTCAGTATGAGCAACACAACTAAGTCAACATACCCACTTCCTGGCACCCCCCTGTTTCTGGCACCACAAAAACGATGGGATCACAACCCAACCTCCTCATTACTATTAACTATTGATCCTCAACCACACCCACTACAATACAGCTGCCAGCCTCACTAGGGCATTCAGAGTCGCTGGATTCAGCCGTGATAACCTCCTTTTCACCCGCTTCGATTTGAGCCCGATGGATATCCCTGATGTTCGCGAACTTCGTATTGGGATCG
>NW_026849581.1:0-47066 GCF_030869305.1 Colletotrichum tamarilloi | reverse complement strand
CGATCCCAATACGAAGTTCGCGAACATCAGGGATATCCATCGGGCTCAAATCGAAGCGGGTGAAAAGGAGGTTATCACGGCTGAATCCAGCGACTCTGAATGCCCTAGTGAGGCTGGCAGCTGTATTGTAGTGGGTGTGGTTGAGGATCAATAGTTAATAGTAATGAGGAGGTTGGGTTGTGATCCCATCGTTTTTGTGGTGCCAGAAACAGGGGGGTGCCAGGAAGTGGGTATGTTGACTTATCTTGTTCCCTCCCGGAGATGGCATACATAAAGACGTTGAGCCATGGCGAAGTTCAACAGTGCTTGTTTCTTTTCTCACCACCATCAGTCATTCTAGGCACTTCTCCTTCACTTCTTCACTTGAGCAAGACCTTGAGAACTTACATTCTTTTTTCACTTCACTTTCGCTATTTTCAACTTTGACATCTCGATTCAACAAAAATGGTTACCGTTTCCCGCCTCGCGTTGGCGGCCATCGCCCTCACCGGTGTTACTGCGCACCCAGGAGAGAAGCATGATCCTCACGTCCATAAGCGCGAGATGGCCCTGCGCCGATCTGTTGCCGCCAGCACCCGCCGGGCTCTCGACGCCTGTGCCGGCTCGGCTGCCGACATCGCCCTCAAGCAGCGTGCTATCCAACGTCGCGAGGCCAAGCTCAAGGAGCTCCGCGCCAAGAGAGCCATTTCTGCGACTGGTGAGATTCCACGGGAAAATCTTTCAAAATTCCTGGCTGACATGTGATTCTTTAGCTCCGATCCGCCGCCGTGCTGAGAGTGACTTGACCACCTGGGCAGCTGTCGACCACAAGTCTTCCGCTGGATACACTCTCGATACCGACCCTGCCACTCTCTTCGCCCAGAACACCACCTGCGTCGTCGTTCCCGAGACCACGATTGGTCCCTACTGGGTTGCCGGCGAGTTGATCCGCAGCGAGATGACTGATGGACAGTCCGGCGTGCCTCTGCATCTCGACGTCCAATTTGTCGACGTCTCCACCTGCGCGGGTGTGCCCGAGATCCTGATCGACGCTTGGCACTGCAATGCGACCGGTGTGTACTCTGGTGTCTCTGCCACCGGCCAGGGCGGTCTGAACTCGACCTTTGGCCGCGGCGTGCAGCAGACCGACAACGATGGTGTTGTCCAGTTCGATACCATGTTCCCGGGCCACTACACCGGCCGTGCTACCCACATCCACGTCAAGACGACGACGGGCGCCACTGTCCTGGACAACGACACCTACGTCGACGGCGTGACTAACCACGTCGGCCAGCTTTTCTTCGACCAGACCCTCATCTCGGAAGTCGAGGCTGTCGCGCCTTACAACACCAACACGCAGGAGCTGACTCTCAACTCTGGTGACAGCATCGCCTTTGGTGAAGCGACTGCGGACTACGACCCCTTTGTCCAGTACGTCCTGCTCGGTGACGACATCTCCGAGGGTGTCTTGGCCTGGATCACCGTTGGATACAACACCACCGCCGACTACTCCAGCTCTGCCAGCGCCGCTGCCCACTACTACGCCGACGGTGGTGTCGATACCTCTTCCGGAAACGGCGGCGGTGGCCCCGGAGGTGCCGGTGGCCCTCCCAGCGGTACTTTCCCCAGCGGTGCCGGTCCCAGTGGTGCTCCCCCGAGCGGTGCTGCTTCTGGCGTTCCCCCTGCTACCTCTGCTACTTCTGCTGCCGCTTCCACCACCACGACCGCTGCTTCCAAGGGTGGCTGTGCGCGCA
Organism: Colletotrichum tamarilloi; assembly: GCF_030869305.1. NCBI lineage: Eukaryota > Fungi > Ascomycota > Sordariomycetes > Glomerellales > Glomerellaceae > Colletotrichum > Colletotrichum tamarilloi. The sequence continues at coordinate 45,333 of NW_026849581.1, read as the reverse complement.
AGCGTCACTTGTAAAACTTAGTGTGAAGAATGGAGTCTCAAAAGGTGGCGAGTGATTCTGTCGGCGATATCATATTGGTGTCTGCCGTCAAGGGACGTTGAAAGAGTCATTCGAGGGTTGATGCGGATTGATGGTCATTGCTTTCTGAGAGTTGAGTTTTGGCGAGAATGTTTGTTTGTACTTTACCAGTAAGATGGAGGAAAAGGCGGTAGAGATCAGTATGAATCTTGCCTGACGCCGTCCTGTTTGATTTATCGAATCGATTGAATGCGAGTTCTCTAGCATTGGAAAAGCCCACAATCAGCTTTGAATAACAGACGGCTACACTATCCAAACATTTGACTTTTCGCTTCCAAAGTTCCGAGTTCCTCATTAATCATCTTGAAGTACATGTGTGGTTGAAGGGGAGTTGTGAAAGACAGCAATATCCGTGCTCGTACTTTCCGTTGCATGGATGCTTGGCTCACTCGCGCTGGTAGCCATCGAAGACACTGTTCAGCTATCGCGATACTGACGCACGAACTCATGCAGTTGCACAAGAGAATCGTGTCCAACTTTCTGCATGTACGCAGAACTCTTGTCTCCCGAGATGGAGACGTGAACGAGCTTTCTAGCTATCCAGCATAGCTCGCTATTGTACCGGATCATGCCTGCTTTTTCGAAAACGGCGGGCTCCATGCGACCCCTGATCGTGTCCCACATGACTTCCCACCTGGAAACGGCACGCAATAGGGCTGGTGCACACGCAGGTAAGACGCCCATGAGATTGGCCGATGCCAACATACCGTTAAGTGCTATTGTCATCAGATCCGTCCACTTCTTGCGTATGCTTGAATCCAAACGAGGCAAAGGGGCCGAACATACCGAAAATTAACAATTGTAGGTCGGATCCGCTGATATCTTGGAACGGGAAGCTCCCCATGCCGACCCAGTTCTCAGCCATCAGCGCGTCGGTGCATTGTTTGACGGAACAAATCCGCCTAGAACCGTCGGCCCCGAGAGCGTTGGCCGCTTCATAGTACTCCGCCGCGTCTTTAGCATCCCAAAGTTCCAAGGGGCTTGGCAGATCACAAGTCAGCTCTGCAGGCGTCATCGATGGCGGCGTATTGAACATGCCGCATTGCTGCCAGTCTCCTAACGCCGTCCAAATGGCGAGTCTGCACACCTGTCAGCAACGATGTGTCTACTGAGGGGGAAGAAAAGGCTAACCTGATTTTTGACTCATTGCGCACGAATTCTTCATATTGGAATATGGGAGCATGTTTGGTCTGTGCTAGACCGAGAACCCGTACGGCCGATACAAGCTGCGGGAGTCGCTGGGTTCTGTTCTTCCGCCGCGATGCTACGTCGTTTCGGAAGAACTGAACAGAGTGGATCATGAGGGCTGCCTGTAGTGTCTCTTCAAGCTCATGGGTGAACTCTGGCGCTGAGCCTGGGGGCATCAGACGCTCAAGGCAGCGAAAAATGTATTCCTCGGCAAGCGTGAGATAGCCACGGGCTGCGAGGGCATCGTCGCTTGGGGGTGATCTCAGAGACCCAGAGAGTCCAACGGCCAAGAGCAGCTGTTTGGTTGTATAGTCACTGCCAAAGTCTGGCCGATGAACGATAGGAAAGTCGAGGTGACTGACTCGGAAGTAGGTCGCAGCAAATTGGCACAGATTGCCTGCCGAGAACACCGAGTTTGCCGTGTCAAGATCAAAGGTGCCGTCATACCATTGATTTGTGGCAACCAGAGTGTGATGAAGTTCTTGCAATCCCGAGATTATTTCGGCTGATCGCGGTTCTAGGCTTTCAGGCACAAGAAACGACATCCTAGTGTTGGATAGTATGTTTTCTGACAAGACGTCCAAGGAATTGAAGTCTATCAGCTCGGGAGCGAATGTTGATGCAAACCCATAAGGGAGGAACGTGAAGTCATCATCGATCAGCATGTTTGGAGGGTATTGCGTGGGCACATGCATGTCCTTCATTGTTGTATCGATTCCATCGCCCTCGGTTCTCGCAGCTGCTTCACTGGCGAGGAACTCGAGTATGTTCTCCGAGTTGGGATTTGTCAGACCGAGAAGGAAAGCGACTGTGATTTTGGTGCGGTCCTTGTCATTATCAGGTGTGCCTACCGCGGTTGTGGCCAATGATGAGGACGGTGTGGATGAGGATGCATCTGTGATCACGGATGTGCTCTCTTCCAACCGGTGATATGTGCATTGGAGCTTGCGAGAGACGCATCGCACGCAGGGATCAGAAGTATCGCATGACTGCTTGCTGTGAAAGCAGGCGTCGCATGCGCGGGGTTTCTGGCCGCGCTTGAGATTTGGAACGGTTTCTTGGTCTTGTTTCTTGGGGCAGTGGATTGTGTGCTTACGGCACACATCTCTGTCACGCTTTAGTGTGATTTTCGGCATGGATGTGCGCAAGATGATACGAACCGTCTGGCGAACGCCTTTTCGCAGTACAGGCACTTGTACCTAGCGGATTCCACGTCTGCGAGGTTGTGAGTACCGAGGTCAAAAGAAAAATCCCGAAGAAGTCAATCAAACGCTAAAATGTAGCTCGGGCTGGTTGGTATACTACGCAAAAGCTTGATTGAGATGAGGCAAGGTGAATCCTGTCACGTTGAATGCTGGAACGAACTGACAATACATTGATAACGACAACCGATAAATCCGGGCAGTCATCACTGTCAGGCGGGAAGTAGGCGAGATCGCCCGGAACAGAACAGGCTGTAGTCCCAAAGGGGCAAAATGTTGACACAAAAGAAGAAATACGGAAAGGATGAAAAAAATGAAAAGAGGAAACAAGGAGACTGACTACCTACGCGTGGATTCGTGCCGGCGTAGATGAGCACTTCTTTGATACTGCTTCCCGCAAATAGCACATGTATGGCCACCGGTTGAAGGAGCGGCCATGGCGGGTCCGGCTGTCTACCGGCGGCGTAGTTGAAGAATCCCAGTAGTGATAGCGGCGGGCTATTCGAATTGGGCTTAGGATTCTCAGTAATCAGGTCGCGTTGGTTGGCAGTGGGCTTGGATGAACGACAGAGAATGTGAAGATGGTGGGTTTAAGCCGATGAACGCGTTCGGAATGACGCGGGATGGCAGGATGGGGACCCACAAGGCCGCCACAAGGGGCTTGAGGGCAGTCTGTATGTATGTATCTATGCGACCGGAGAAATCCCACCCCCGGGATCTCGGTGAGCCCCGGTTGTCCCGCCCTGAGGTCAGGTGGAATCACTATCCCGATTGGGACAGAACCCTCGCTGTCGCAGCCCCACAATCCACCTTAGTGGATCCCTTGGCGAATCACAGCGTCTTCGGTCTTGGCACAAAATAAAGGGAAAGAGGCTACTCCCCCAACTTCAATCTGCATTTCGACCTCTTCCTTCCTCAACTTCTCACCATCATCAACGTCAACTGCAGCACCCGGAAACCCCCGCAATATGAATTTTCTCCTACAACCATAGTATCATAGCCATATGTATCAAGTGAAACAAGTCACTTCATCAGTAGTACCTTTTGCACCAGGAACCTCTTTAAGATACCACACCCTGCACCCACTTTGCGGCTACCGCAATATAATGCATCGATGGGGGGTTTCCGTGATTCGAATACCGTATAAAATGACCAATATTCTTGATGTTTGACGCATTACTCTCGGCCTCCGGTGGCCTGTTATAATGTCCGAGGCTGCGCTCTTTCTTGCAAATGATTGACTTGACCTATCTGATACCTACCCTTCTGCCTTGCTCAGCTTTCCCTCTGCTCGATGATCGATTTTGACCGACCCTATTGAGTCGTATAAGATGTCCAGCCTTTGTAAGTCCGTTCTATCTTCAATACCTCCTCGGGCTCTCGGGGTCCTCAGTCGTCAACGGCTACTTCTCACGCACACGCATGGTCTTCATACCCATGGCTCACCATCTCACTAGCTGTTTTGCGGTATCATCCGTTGAGACTGGCACCTCGAGCACAAGTTTATGCCCTTCATCTTTCATCTACATCATCTATACTTGGACCTCAGCATCATCGCCATCAGAGCCATGCGAGATCACACTCTACGAAAACTAGCATCGTGCCACAGAACACTCTCCCCTTTGACAGCCAAATCATCAAACCACCATCCAACGCCGTCGAACATGTGTTGTAAGTCCATCAGAACATCACGTTTCGACACTCCCATCACTGGCTAACAGCAATAACAGAACGACCTTGGATAGCATCGTCAATTGGGCCCGCCAGGGTTCCTTCTGGCCCTTGACCTTTGGTCTGGCCTGCTGCGGTATAGAGATGATGCATGTATCCATGCCCCGCTACGACCAGGATCGTCTCGGCATCATCTTCCGCGCCTCACCTCGACAAGCTGATGTTATGATCGTTGCTGGCACGGTCACGAACAAGATGGCACCTGCTGTTCGACAATGCTACGACCAGATGCCCGACCCGAAATGGGTTATCAGCATGGGCAGTTGTGCGAATGGAGGTGGTTACTACCACTACAGCTACTCAGTCGTCAGGGGAGTGGATCGGATTGTACCCGTCGACATCTACGTGCCCGGATGCCCACCCACTGCAGAGGCTCTACTACATGGCGTGTTTCTCTTACAGGCAAAACAGAGAAGGACGAAGATCACGAGAATGTGGTATCGGAAGTAGGCTTATGGCTGATGTCATGTCCTTTACAGAGTAGTACATGTATACCATCCCTGTTCCTCTCTCGATCGCAACCTCCCCATCTCTCATGACAGCCATCGTGCTGGCTTGTTGGATCTGTCTTTCATTTGTCCTGCCTAGCAGAATCCAGGACGCATTTGATCACAGCCTGCAGCGATTCAGATTTTCACTTCGCACAATTCCTTAGACTCAACTTGAAGCCTTGCACCTTGGCTGTGCAACATGGAGCTGAGTGCCGGGCAAGATATAAGATCGTCAATCTATGATGAGGCTGACAATTATCCTCGACTAGCAACGGGAATCGAAGGCAGAGTGACCACCCGGCCTTATATCACCCGACCTGCTGTCAGCTTACTTGCACTCTGATTGCCAAGACGCTTCGCAGGCCGTCCCCCACACTACGCGCACAACCAGTTGCCCGACGTTGCACATTCTGACTCCTGTCAGCATAAAGGTTTCCCCCAGCTGCCTGATTGAGCTAAGGCTAGTTCTCGTAGAGACTGCAAACTAAGCTGATTTGACTGCGCCGCTACAGTGCGTCTGGCAATGAATTCCAACTCTGCACCGAGAGGGGTTCGCGAGGCAAAAACTCTATGCCAAGAACAACGCCCATATCAGAAAACATATTTAAATCCTCCAATATCGCATCGGGGAATGATGATCTTGGTCAATGTATTGAACGGCTTCACTGCGCCCTCGATCGTCAACATGAAGGCTCAAACCCCCAGAGCCCTGGCGATTTGGTTCTGCGTGTCGCTCGCGTGTATGGCCCTCGGAGAACCACTCCCTGATCCTACGGGAGGGTACAACGTCGGCGCTCAGCGTTTCGTCGTCCCCTTCTTGGAAGATAATGATGTCGTGTGGCCGAACGGTGTTTCGACTGAGTACCTCGTCACGCTGTACTATCCTACCGAAGACGAGAAGCCTTGCCCAAAGCCGTACCTCGAACCTGAGCTTGCCAAATTATACACCGACCTGTGGAGCTACAATATTTCTCACTTGACGTCGACGCTGAGATGGAACGCGACTTATCTGAATGAAGAGAGCGGCCCAACACTTCTTTTCGGACCTGGTGGTTGGGGTGTTCCGACGGATGGCGACTACATAATCATCTCGGAACTGATATCACATGGTAAGCTCGCGATCCCTCAATGCGTCGTTGCTCAGAACTCCAGACTAACTTTGCATGGTATGAAGGATATGTCGTTGCTGCGTTTGATCACGTTTATGAGCAGCCTTTTTTGCGGTACCCCAATCGCACGGGCGTCTACGGACTGCCACCGAATTTCAGCAATTATTCCCTTGCCTGGGTAGAGGACTTGCATGCCGTCAGGGTCAGACAGCAGCTGCACTTCATCGGCTACTTCCCCTCACTCGTGGCAAGGCTTGAAGCTCCCTTTAGGACCACCGATTTCGGCACATTCGGGATATCGTTAGGAGGCTCTGCTGCTCTCACCGTAGCTCTCGAGAGCGATGCAGTAGCAGCCGCTATAAACGTCGACGGTGCCAACTGGGGTCGATTGAACAGCACATCGGACTCGGATCTCAAGAAACCCTCGATGATTCTAGGCTTCCAGGGCCACAACGCGAATTCGGACCGCACCTGGAACAACTACCGAGCCTGGCAGACTGGCTGGTGGCGTCTGTTCTCGGTGGATGGAAGTTTGCATCCTGACTGGTCTGACCTGGGGTTCTGGAAGACTTTCGGCACGACACGTACACAGGGGCCAATTGACGGGAGGAGAATGGTCCATATCTCAAGGACGTTCATTCGGGCCTTTTTTGACGACATCTTGCGTCATAATGACCAGCCTCTTTTGGACAGCCCTTCTGAAGACTTCACTGAAGTGCATTGGGACGAAGTTCACAATGGACCATGAATCCAGTGGGTTTTCAAACTGTACATGAAAAGATTGATAATGAATACACCCACCGAGGTTTTGCATTAGAAGACGTATCGATTGTCAGCGAAGGGCATCATAGCTCTCCAGCCTTTTGCCAGCATGATTGCGAATATCAGCATACACAGCGATTTAGCTTTGTTCTTAGGGATTGCCTTCGGAAAAGCAAACGGATAGTCTTGGGCTTATCGGAGATGTGTCGATATCGAATTTCAATCTTGCTTGGGCAGAGATGCACATAATTCCTGCCCTCATACATTTACTATTAAGACTTAGAGAGGATTACACCCATGCCTACTGTCGTTTGGTTGATGTTGGAACAAAGACACTGTAATCCACCTTCTGGCCAATCGGTTCGTATCTCCACCTTCCAACGTACCCGTTGAAGGAGCCATTCCCACCGTTTGTAGTAGCATAGACACCGAGCAAACCACCGGTTGTAGCTCCATCTCCGGCCAACAACGCGTTGTTGAAGACCCAGAGCGACTGCTCAGAACCTACATGATCTGCCGAGCTTCCAAAGAACTCATTGTGAGTCTCATTCCTCGGAGAGATCCTAATCCTAATAGCTCGGCCCAACAGTTCTTGCGGAATTGGTACGATCTTTGGATCAGGAGCTGTTGAGTTGTTGATTGAACGAGCCCTGAGTTGGAAGTAAGGCTCGAGCTCGTCTCCCTTGTCAGACACAGTGGCTTGGTAAATGATACCGAGATCGACATGCTGATTAGGATTGACATAATTGGAGACTCCGACTTCGTCACCGACAGTCTTTCCAAAACCTAACTCGATATCAACAGTAAAGTTGAAGAAAGTGTGTTCCTGCCGTCGAAAGACAGATGTGACACCCTCAGTGGTGACATTGAAGACAGCATCTCTTGTGAGATTAGTGCGAGAGGCAGTCATCTGAAGAGCATTCTCATGACCCTGGGGAGATACGGTGAAGTATGAGGCATTGAATGGAGCTCTCCAATAGACCCAATGCGACGGAATCGTGGATCCCGGCTTGAAATCTTCCACATCTGCTTCTCCAACAAGAGGGCCAACTCCTCGTTGAACAGAGGACTTGTTGGGCAACGGTCCGCTCATGTTTCCGCGAACTGTATCTGCGATAGGCCAGCCTCCTGCCAGCCAAGAGACTGGGAAAAGAACAGTCTCTCTGCCCATGGGATAGTTAAGACTGTTGTAAAGATCCGGTCCTCCGCGGGTAGACAAAGCAACCCCCCACCAGTTTCCAGCCGAGTCTTGAAAGAGATCAGCATGGCCAACAGTTTGAAAATATTCCTTGGTGCCTCTATTGGAAACAAGGGGGTTATGAGGTGCCGCTTCCCAAGGTCCTTTGATGCTCTTAGATCGTGCAATAGTCGCCGAATGATTTAGTTGAGTGCCACCTTCAGCAATCAATAAGTAGTAGTATCCATCCTTCTTGTATACATGGGGGCCTTCGGCATTTGCGCCTCCAGTCCCATTCCAAAGGTCCCAAGGCTCACTGGTATTGCCGGTGGAGAGATCAAGGTAAACTGCCTTGATGGGTGTTCCGGAAGAAGCAACAATAACAGAGCCGTCATCGTCGAAGAAGATGTCTGGATCAATTGTGTCGCCTGGTGTTTCTGGCCATATCGCATCGGACCATGACAGGTCGTCAAATGGGTCCTTTGTAGTGAAGATGACAAACTTTGGTCCTCCGAGCTGGGCACTGACCCAAGTTGAGATCAAGTAGAACGTGCCATTGTTGTAACGTAAAGTACTTGCAAACATGCCAAGGTCTTCACCTTGACTTCCGTTGCGAACCAGAGGGAACTGGGACACCCGGTTGACTGCATTGCTTGCAAGTTTCCAGTCGATAAGATCTTTGCTGGCAAAGACAGGATTTCCTGGGAAGGTGATGAATGACGACGTCGTGCAGAACAAAGTCTCATTCCACTCAGGGACAAAAGCACAACTAGGATCTGAGTGCCACCCTGGAATGATTGGATTGGTGTAAGACGTATTTGCCAGAGAGCCTAGGACACCCAACGGGCATGAAACGAAGGATATGAAACGCAGAAACTGCATATTCAAGGCTGAAGAAAGCTTTCTGTCACTTTGATGGCGAAGGATTCTATGAACATGCAGCTGCCGCCTGCTTTATTTCCCAAACAGTTTGATTCCACCCCGGTCTCTGCTAAGAGCTTGAGTAACATTGATTTGCAGATTCTCTCGTTTGCCCGCCCCGCGTTCCCACTTCCCCGCCATAGTCTAAGGCGGACTTTCCGAGATGCGGATATCCCGGGCCTTCCCCGAACTTGCAGCTACGAAGAGGACAACGGTGGGGCCGAACCGAGCCGAACAATTCCCCGTTGGCTGAATTTATCATTTCAAAGAGTAAAGGGAAAAAAGACTTTTATCGGAAAAGCCTGGAAAAGAACTTCAGACTGGGTTCCAGTTTAAAGAGCCTCTGGGAGATAACAAATCTGACCTGGAGCACCTTCTTTGAACGAAATTCGCCCACGTAACATTGATATAGTATTAGTGCAGGTGGTGGCGTCGGGCGCCCAACATCGCCGTCAATGATCCGCGGTTGTGAATTTTGCAGGAGGGAAAGTTGGAAAGGTGGAAAAATCTAAGAAAAATAGTCTATTGAGACAGTGAGAGTATTCACTGATTCTGTGTATTAATACCGTGAAAACGATATCGAGAACCACCCGAGCCGCCAGCAAAGGCAGAACTTTGAAACAAACAAATAGTATTAGTGCGAGCGAAGTCTCCCCAGATAGCCTCAGAAATGTAGACCCTCACTCCGACGTTAAAGGACTCGGGAGATGAACTCAACAAGGGACTTGGCATAGCAGCTACTCTAATTCTAAGAACGTGCATCGACGGCATATGACGGGCATTGTTGCAGTATCGCCACAACTCACTATGGGTGTCATTGATATCCTACATAATTATTCTGCAGTCTTTTGGCCACTCAGTCTTGTTTATGGCATGCCATGATGGAGCTTGACGATGTGGACAAAAAGACATGCTTAAAGACAGATTTCTGCGCAACATCTAAGGTTGCCTCGCGCTACACCATCAAATTGGCATAAGCTCCTCCGCTTGCCTTTGGCCTTCCAGTCTCATGATGGCTGCATCAGTCGTTGTTGTGATGCCGTATCTGCATGTGTTAACGGAAAGGGGGTTTTGATATCATCTACCTATGTAATATGTGCATCATCTTCTAGAGTCGGTAAACCTCCATATCTGAATTGGCCACGTTTAAACATAAAAGTATTAATGCTATCTCCTGCTGAGCTAGCTAGTTCATCCTGGTGCCCACAGTGATGTTTCAAGCTAAGTTGTCTTTAGTGACTCAAGTGACGACGGCGAGGGGAATGAGCAGGTTTGTTATGGCCCTGCGGGAACGACAATGAAGAACCGAGTCTGGACTGAATCTTTAGTAAGGTTGCCTGAGTCGGCGAGGCATAACGTGTCTCAGCTTGATGATGTGTTAGCCCACACCATCCCACCGGAGGCGATCTCCGCAGGATATCTACCGATAGGCAGGCACAGCCGGCATATGATCGACTTGGTCTGGGCTCAGTGGGTTGGACGACCAGCTTGCCGGAATTCCGACCACGCGTCAAGCCGAAAGCGGTAGGGTGATCCGTGTGTAAGCCTCAAATCCTGCTCGCCTCGTCGCTTTCATAGTATTAGGCGTTGAACAGCCGCGGCAAGTTAGTGTGCCGATGTCCTGAGACTCAAACGTCGATAATAAGCTCTTGCTAGTGCCGGGTCTGCCCTAAATCCAACCTTCTCTAGGCATGCGCTTGGGATAGCCCAGGTCTAAGGATAAGGCCGATGACCCGTCAGCAAGGCTTTCTACGGACAAGCTACCGGAGAGGACTTGATGGACCCCAATGCACTTTGACTGCTACTTGTGATTTGAGCATAGATTATGCGATGTCTGTGATGCGTGATGGTGACAGCCGCTCAGACAGTGTTCTTTGGCTGTACCGTGCTAAAGGCAGCTCTTGGCGATGTTCTTCTTGGCAGCGCTTTTTGGACGACGAAGATCATATTGCAAATCATCTAAGGAAATGGTTTTCAGACGATGATCCATGATTGACGCAGGGATTCCCTAGCGATCCAACCTCAAAACTGACTGTCGCGCTTTATTTTCACTCTAATCATTCGTTTCTCCATCAGGATGTTTTGTTGAATAAGTCATTAGCCAACTTTAAGCCTCCAACGGTGCTAAAACAAAGATGAAAAAGAAGCTTAAGTATTCCGGCGCTAGTCAGGAGTTTCGAGCAAATTACCGCATGTCAAGAGAGCTTAAACTTTCTTTTGTTCCACCTAGCGCGGGGAAGTGGTAGTGCGGACAAAAGGCGGAGGCCGGCCCCGCTGCCCGCGCCTGACAAGACGGGAAGAGCAAGCATCGTGGTTATAGGCTGCCGCAAGCTTCACAAGCTTTCTCCTCTTTTATGCAAGTGTATGGCCTAAAATTTACCCGCGTTTGGCTCTTGCAATGTCCGCGAAGCGAAGGCCGCTTTCTAGATGGTAAAGACATGCACGAGCTTAGATCTACCTGCAGTGACACGGCGAATGAGGCGGACAAGACAAGAGACACTTCGTTTTGCCATGTTCTTACACTATCGTAGAGTTCATACTAGTTGGATGATAATCTGATTGGTGTGTGTACTTGAGACGCAGGGGAATTCCGTAGCAGGGCTGGAGTGGTTCCAGCTTCATGCATCCTTCGTCTTGCGTGCATTCTGACTCTCTCAAATTTACCCGAAGCGGTAGTTTGTCAATTTTGGCTCGAATATGATGAGAGGTTCTGAATGCTTTTGTAATGATTGTGGCATAGTCTCGAAGTACGACGTATCCACTCTAAGGACCAAGACATAGAACATACAGGTATCGTCTCTCCAGGCACTTGGTGTAAGAACCATAATCGTTCTTCCCATGTCCCTTTCTCCTTCCGTTTCCGCGTATAATCTGACCAGCCTCGCACTAATACGATACTTTCAGTCGAGTCCGATCTATCTTGGCATCTATTGTGGAATGTGACCCGAACATTCAGCATGGTGTAAAAGGTCTTGGCATCTAGGTTCAGCCCAAAACACTTATGCGGCTAAACTTTCTTCGTTTCGACTCCACCCAAAAGCTTGTCACTTGTCAACAGTCGTTTGACTTCAGATGGTTCGCGGGCGTAATTGCTCTCGTATGCGACACAAGAAAAGCTTCCTCTGCTGCAGGGCGAAACGATCACGAAAGCATCACGACTTCGGGCAGAAGAACGTTGTCAATGTATGGTGGCTAGATCCGTCGACATCCCTCGGACGAAGCGCAAATACCTAGGAAATGGGATGATGACTCGCAACAAGCTCTTCCATTGACCGTTGAGTCCAAAACTGAGCGTATATAAGCTGCTCAAAAGCGCCATCACAAGCAACATCTTTTCTTCACCATCTCCTTCTCATCTCAGTTCATCGAGCTACAGTCTTGACGGCGTCGACCCTTAATACCTTATTCAAATCATTCATTAATACTACCAAATCGCCAAGATGCGCGTCCCTCAGCTCATCCTCTCTCTCTTCCTCCTCTTCACCTTCGTTGTTGCTCTGCCCGTGCCGGCACCGGTAGACGCACTTGTTGAGCGGGCGCAAAGCGCATCTAAGAAGGGTAGCGCGGCGGGAAGAAAGAAGGAGGCCGCTGGCATCGACAAGAATATTAATATTCAAAAGCAAGAGCAAAAGGACGTCAAGAAGGTCCAAAAGGCCGAGGGCACCAAAGACTTCAAGAAGCAGTCGGGCCAGCTCAACAAGGACATCGCCAAGGGACAGAAGCAACGCGAGAAGAACCAGAAGAACGCGGATCCCAAGAACAAGCAGTTGAATGACGGTCTCAAGAAGGTATGGCAAATGTGTTTTTCATTGTCATCTCGAGCGACCTAGATCTAATTGTTCGTTTCTAGGTTCAAGGTGCACAGGCCAAGGAGGCAAAGCAGGCCAAGGGCCTGAAGGGCAACAACTCCAAGCAAGACCAGGCTACTCTCAAGAAGCTCTCTGGCGAGTTCAAGGGCGGTGAGCAACAGAACAAGAAGAACAAGCAGGCCGTGAGTGTGAACGTCGACTCTTTGAGTAGAAATAAATGCTAACAGGAGACTGTAGGCGCTCAATGGAGGCAAGGGTGGCAAGAAGGGCAATAAGAGGGACGTGGAGGAAGCCGAGGAGATTGAGGTGATGGAATAGGAAATACTCTGAAGACCTTCACCGTCAAGACATATGCCACTGTGGCCCAATGTCCTTTGACAAGTTACAATCCACGCGGAAATGGATTATACTGGAAGATAGCTGACATGGACATGTGGGGATGGTACTGAGATCGATGAACTGAGAAAGGAATCTGCCACCAGCCAGAACCATTGCTAATACGAAACATACTCTGCAGTTGCAGTTGACAACCTCGGAGAATAGTTTCATAATGTCCAAGAAAAGTCAAATTCCTAGCCTGGTTGGCGCGCAACGTTAAATGTGAACAAAAGTAGGGGAGCTTCCTCCCTTAATTCCGCAGAACCATAAAAGTGAATATGGCAGAGCATCCATCGACGATGGTAGCACGTCCCCGTTTTGGCCGTGGTTTGAATGTACGGTCCTGTAACGCACTTCTGAAAGTAGATATACGACGCAAATGTGAGCTGGCCACAGAGACCAGAAGATCTTGACGTTATTAATAGTTCGAAGCTCGGATGCTAAACTTGGAATGCCAGTACGTGTCGGCATGTATTAAGACTGATGGATACCCTAGATTCGCGGACCTTGAGGACCAGAAGACTACACAGGTTACTGATTTGACAGAAACAGCTAAGTGACTTGTACCAAGTCCATCTTTATACGGTCGGTCCGCACAACAAAGTTTTCTTAAATACACGCCATAGATGGGTCATGAAAGAAAACATCTTTGACGAACAGCTCCTCTGAATACGTTCACCAACTCTTTTACCACCAACACTTACTGCACTTCACAACATAACTAAGTTCCACACGGCATTTCATGCATCTACGGGAAGATACCTTCACAAAAAAGGCAATGGTGGGGATTGCAAAATTACCGCCGGAGGTTATCCAGCATATTTTTGATCAGCTTTCGACTGCACCATCGTATTCGCACCTGTACTGGGTAGACGCCAGTTTCAAGAGCAAGCTGTCAGACTTGGAGGCACTCAGTCGAACATGTCGAGCTTTTCGACAGCTGGTCAGGCGAAATCTATTCAGCTACGTCTGGCTGGTGAAACCCGGACATAGCCACCTGATTTCTCTCATTAGAGGTTGGGACTCCCGCCCATATTGTACACAACATGTGCGACGTGTGTGCATTCCTATCCACGCTCCAGAGCAATCTCCTCGGCAGCAAGAGATGAGATTGTCAGATGACGAAGTTCTGTTTATTGAAGAGACACTCAGTAAAATGAGGCTTGCAGTTCACCCAAAAGGATGGAATCGTGGCGGCCATTTCAACATACTTGCCATAATGGTTCCTCTCATGGCCAAATCGTTGAGAGAACTTGAGATTGAGTACATCTTGAGTGAAAATCACCGAAACCATGATGTCTCGAACAAACTTCTCCTGATGGAAGATGACGTCTTTCCAAACTTGGAAACCCTACGCATCAAATGCACACCTCGCGTGGGACGATTTCCAATGGAGCTTGTCAAAGCTATCTCAAAGAATGCCCCAAAATTAAGATCTCTCAAGATACAGCATTTCGACGACGCATGGTTTGACGGATCGCAAACTTGGGAAAAGCTCACCAATATTTCCATCTGGTCGAGTTTAAACATGCAACCGTTCATCATGGAAATTATCTCGACGCCAAAGCACTTATGTCATTTCGGACTTGACAGATGTGTGTCGAGTGTCAGTCAGATGGTGGATATGATTGACGCGTTGGTCGAGCACAAAGAGACACTTAAAGCTCTAAGTGTCCGGTTCCCCGATCGATCGACTGGAGAAACAGCGAGTCTGCTTCTACACAAGCTCTGTAATCTGGAAACCTTCACGACGCAGTTACAGGACGCCGGCACACAGGACGAAAACATTCTACGCCAGTTCCCAAAATCTTTACGAAAGCTGCGTATCGTACGAGCACGAGACCGCCACCATAATCATTCTCCATATCGTTATTGGTTGGAGGAGCACCTTCGGAGACTCAGGAAGACGGGCAAATATCGTAATTTGCAAGTGTTTGTTTGTGATACTTGGGAGGAAAAGGAAGGAGAAGAAAAACTCGACTTTGATGGACGAGATGAGGATTCCGTCGAGAAAGGGTATTTGGGAGAGGCAGTCGACTGGCTGTACTTGATGCCGTGATAGATTCAGATCAAAGACTTGATTTCCTTTGAATCCACAGCAAGGCTTTCTTTGATACAGATATCAATGACAGCGAGTGTACTTCAGTTTTTGTACTTGGTTTTCAGTTCTTGATCTACCAATCACCCCACAGGCGTTTATGATTGAGTTCAGGGCGATTGATACCTTTAGGATACACGATATAGTTGAGCATTCTAGTTGAGTATTTGCCAGGGCCTCGTAGTCGAACTAAGGTATCAATACATACATAGCTCGGCAATTCATCGTAAAGCCAGGCAGATTGCCGCTACTTTGTGAGCCTCCAGCTGTACTTGACGTTTGTCTGATAGTGGAGCCATCAATTGAGACCTCGGAAATCTATTACTTCATTCATTTTATCATGTCTTCGAATTTCTGAACGAGATCCTGATTCAAGGTCAGTCCGATGCTCATAGGGAACGTTACATCTTGGCTTTCCCGAATGTACTTACGTTGAAGTTGCAGGTGCTCATTGTCTCAAACACGGCCTTGTTGTTGTGCAAGCTCATGCTACTGATGCGGGGTGTCCGGATACCGAAAGCCACGCAGGCCATGAATCGGGCATCGTCTTTGGCTGTGCTGTTGGCCAGAGCCTGCCTAGTCTGAAGTGCTGTGGTCTTCGGTTTACCACCTTTGGCCTTCCTCGCCTCTTGTTGACATGCTTCTTTGCATACGGCCAACACCCTTCTCATGGCCTTTTCATCTAAAGGTTTGGGGGTAAATCCCGGTAACCTGACCTGCTGATGTGTTTCGCACCATGTGCAGTGGCCACATTCCTTGACTGAAGAGTGAGTCGTATCGGCAAAGTAAGTTGCAAGCCCACGAGTAAGGCAGCTTTTGCCTGTCAGCAGGTTGACCAGGTCTTGAACGCGCTGCAAATCCTGCTTCTCCTTCTTCACAATTTCCTTGTCTATGCTGTCGATGATTTCGTCAATATCGGCCTGATGACTTGGGAGTTTCTTGCTGACGCGGAAAACCTTTTGGACACCGGTCTTGCTGAGCTTGATGATGCCAGACTCGGCCCACGAGTCTAATTTCCGCGTAACATCAGCGCGACTTACTCCGCCGTTCCCAACAGGAACGTCAACATCGACATTTGTCCAGGTTTGCGCTTTTCTGGAGTGGGATAAGATGTACTTCGATGCTGGTGAGCCGTCGATCTCAAGACCACGATGCTGCAGCACCTGATATTTGTATTCGGAGTACTGAGGAGTGCTAGCCCGGAGAAGGCCGAACTTCAATTCTAGGTAGGCGTAGATGATGGAAAGTTGGGTCTCCTGTCCACCATTAGTTGAGATGAATGCCGACTAAAGTCAAGGAAAATAGATTTGACAAACCCTAATGTCTATCCGCCGTGATTGCGACGTGATAGCCACGGAGAAGGGGTCTCCGGGCTTCAGCTGACAGTTCTCCTTGCTGCAGATCTCCTCAAACAGTGCGCGTAGAGCCAGCATGGATGGTCGTTCGCCATGGATGAAGACGTTTCTGACAAAGAAATCTTTGTCCGAAAGATAGAGCATGCACGTGCTTGGCTTGCCGTCTCGTCCAGCCCTCCCAATCTGTTGGCTATAGGCTTCAAGGCTGCCTGGAAGATCGAAATGGATGATGGTCCGCACGTTCTCCTTGTCGATACCCATGCCAAATGCAATTGTGCCAACAATCTAATAGTAGATGTCAATGTCAGAACTTCCTCCTCCGGAGGCTGTCGGACCAACTCACGATCATGTTTTGACTCTTGAGAAATGTGTCTTGTATTCCGCCCCGTACGTCTGCGTTTAGTCCTCCATGATATGCGCGAGCATTGAACTTCTTTTTAGATAGTTCATTGGCTAGAGTGTCTGCAGCCTGTTCGTATCAAGGTTAGTAAGTTCACCGTTGTGAGGTGAGTAGAAGCTTACCGCATGGGTTGTGACGTATATAATGGATGGGCCGGGGTGTTTCTTCAAGAATTTAGTGCATATCTCGACTTGGTCGTCATCTGTAGTGATAGGCTCGACCAATAATCGGAGACTAGGAGATGTGAGCATGATGCTAACTAAAAGAAGTATTGTGATTGCCTGACTGACTTGGGTCGGTACATGCTTGTCACGAAAAGACCCTCGGGCGGGATGTCGAAAGTAGTTCGAATGTCTTTCGCAACGGCTGCTGTCGCGGTCGCTGTGAGACAGATGACTCTGTCCACATTGGCTTCCTTCGCAAAACGAGCGACTAAGAGCTATCGTCAGTCAGAGCGGAAACAATGGCCGCGTTAGAAACTGACTTTTCAGGTAGTCTGGGCGGAAGGAGTGTCCCCACTGCGATTCTGTCAGATGATGGAATTCGTATTAAGTACTAGTAGGGGGTTTGTGACAATTTGAGACATACTTCTGAAATGCAATGTGCTTCATCAATCGCTAATAAGCGAATGCCACCACGGATTGACTTAAGGGACGCAAGAAAGCCCTCGTTGTTGAGCCGCTCTGGTGCGCAGTATAGGAGATCGAGTTTGCCGCACGCCAGCTTGCTGTGAACATCGACGAACTCTTCGCGACTTTGCGTCGAATCCAGAACGGCTGCAGCGATGCCTCGGCGTCTGAGGGCATCAACTTGGTCCTTCATCAGTGCTATGAGGGGAGAAATGACGACCGTGACACCACTTTCTTCTGGGCTGCGCGATCCTGTTTCCTTGTCGAGCTCCTTTATAGCCACGGCGGGGACCTTTTTATATTAGACATAAGTGACTATTCTGAGCAGAGCCTCCATACCTGATAGCACAAACTCTTTCCTCCGCCAGTAGGAAATACTACAACAGCGCTGTCGCCACTGATGATGCGACTGATTGCTGCTTCCTGCTCCAGACGAAAGCTTTCCAGGCCGAATCGTTCTCGCAAGACTCTGCGGGCCAGAACCGAGTGATCGGAGGAACCTCTCTGTCGTTTCGGTCCTGGTTCTTCACTTTGATCCGTATCCTCATTAGGTCGCTTGGCTGCAGAGGGAGCAGCGTCCACTACAGCGAGCAGATCGGCTTCATCGGCCGAGTCGAAGCCGAAGTCGTCATCCATTGTCGGCGACAATGGAGGCCACGATGGAATCAATCGTTCGTACAATTAAGGTAGTATAGACCGTGGAATCCCTTGGCGGAGGATGATTGAGGTCGGAATCGATGACGTCCCAATTGGGAAAGTACCTATGCGTGCTGGACTTGCCCGGCAATTACGACTGAAACGCGTCGACGCGTCTTCTGTAGGAGGCCGCATCGCGTGGGTCATGTGACTACCACGCCGAGACCCACTTATGTTCGCTCACAATGGAATGAATCTCACCTCATGGATCTCATTTCACAACCCACTCAACGTGTCTCGATGCGCTCGCCAATACTGATCAAAACTTGCAATAAGCGGTGAAGTTCAATCATTGTGATTCTTTGACGTTATCTTTTCATTAATATCCAGCCAAGCTGGAAGCATTTGGTCCGAGGGCCTGCTGGGGCCTCCGTTCCTTGCCAAGTGTAGGATACTGTACGGGTCGGTCACCCTCACCTACGACGCATCATGGAGACAGTGAAGAAAGTGGACCTTCAAACTGTGGACCAACAGAAGAAGACTTGCCATTATGAGGGAGGGCTTCTTCCCCTTTGCATTCCGTCACGCCTCGGCCGATGTTCCCTAAGGTACCTTAGTAAGTACTTGATGAAGGGCAGTGGATCTCTCGGCTCGGGAAAGGCTGCCGTGGTGTGAAGAGCCAAGCCGAACCGAGATTGCATAGGGCGACGATAGCGGACCGGGAATCTTGAGTTGCGTCCAGCAACCCAGATGAACGAACTCGATCAACCTTATGGTTCACTCTTCTCTTGATTGAAGACCAGGGGCCTGGGTGCATGTTACATTCCGATCTGAACCGACCTGAACCAGAGACGTCCTGTCGGGTCGCCGCACTCCCTCAGTCAACAGGTTCATCCTGCTTACATGGGCACGACTTGGGCCTGAGGTTATGGCCAAGAACAGCCAGGTTCCGTCAAGCGCGACTCTATGGCTGGCGTCGATGTGTGAAAATACGAGCACATTGTTTGGACATTAGTCTTGCGAAGAAATGACACGAGTCTCGCAATCTTATCCATCATTGTAAAGTACATTGTCTACTAAATCCGGCTGTACCCTATTGGAACCGTGGACCTCTCAATAACGTAGCTGGGGTACACTCAAAGTCATGGATAATGGTAAGTGACGACCTATTTCTAGGCTCTGGTCGATCTGCTCTCTCTTTCTGACATGTAAGCACGCCACCTCGGATTGAGAAGATAGACAGGCACTCCGAGTAGGAAGATGAAGCCAAAGATACCAGCCAACACACCAAAGGCAGTTTGATACCCCCATTTCTCAACCATTGGAGTCAACCCATAGGTCACACCGAACGAGACCACGTTCTTAGTTCCCACAACCACGACCAGTGCCGGCCCGGGATGTTTGGGCGCGGCTTCGGATGCGAAGCTAGTGGAAATGATAAGAACAGAGGTAAAGGAATACTGGAAGATGGTCCAGCCGATGTATGGACCCCACCATGTGTACCCTCCTGACGCGGTGTAGCCATACAGTAATAGCATTCCCACACCGATGACGGCAGGTAAAGCCAAGACGACCAGGTGGTGTTCCGGGATGTGAACGCCTCGATTCCGACGGGCGAGGTACATGACCAATGGATTGCCGACGAATGTGCAGAACAACATGCCGAGAACGGCGCCAATGACGCCGCCAACATTAATCAACCCAACATCTTCCGACTTCCACTGATAGTTCGTCACCAGAACAGTGTTGTAGGTCAGTGACATGCCAACACCGCAGCCAAGAGCAATGGAAGATGTCAACACCGCATAAATGATTCCCGGGGACGAGAATGATTCCGCCATGTGCTTCCAACTCAAGACCATTACTCGCATTGGTTGGGGATGCGGTGTCGACCAAGGTCTGATGCGCTGTAGATACGACTTTCTCTCCAGAGACTCGGCCGCCTGATCGGCGCCCGGAGCCGTGAGTCCAGACCGATTCATCTCCTCGAGGTAGGCCTGGGCTTCGGAGTCTGGAATGACACGCGTGACACCAAACTCGTCCGTGATGACGACTTGTCCATCGAGCGACTCGGGTTGACGGGTGAACTGTGTTTCGAAGGCGAAAAAGAACGCAATGACCAGTCCGACGGCAACGGTGATAACGAAGACCCAGTAATACCAACGCCATCCCAGGTCATGGTTCAAATATGACGAGGTCAAGTTGATAGTAGAGGATATCGCGTTTTGTGCCATCCAGTAAAGACCAAAGATTTTGGAACGCTCGTGAAGAAAGGTAACTTCAGTGAGCATCAGCGGGAGAAGAGACTCTGAGGCACCCGTAGCCAAGCCTTGAACCACTCGGGCAGCAAGATGCCCGTTATAGCTATTTTGCAAAGCGGCAGCAATTGTCGCTATCAGAAGGATGACCATGAATCCTAAGAATACTGGGCGTCGACCGTATGCCAGAGCAAGAGGAAGGATGATGTAGTTGCCTAATCGTGATGCCTTCGTTAGTTCACTAATCAACCTTTAACGGCAGCTTTTTGAGTCAAGATAAATCTTACCGAGACCAATGCACAAGGTTGGAATAGTAATCAGAAGAACAATGTCTTCGGAAGAATAGCCTTGGGGGCCATACATCGCAAAGAATTCATGCAAAATTGCACCGAGACCACTTGCAATCGACAAACCCATACTAGAGAACCAGCAGCAGCAGAAGACAATACCGTACTTCTCCCAAGGTCTGAAGCGGAGGGGATCGTTGGGATCCGAAGACGGAACTGGAATCCTGCGAACCTCTCCATCTCGGTTGATGAGAAGTGCGTTGCCTTCGACATGGCCATCGTGTTTGTCTTGCAAGCCCGGCTTGTTGAGGTCTTCGAGATGTTCGATTTGGCTGTTGTGCTTCGCGTCGCCACTGCTTCCGGGAGCCAGAGATGAAGACATCTTGAAGGCCGGTGGAGTTCAAGTGCGTTGAAGATTGTTTAGGTGATCTGAGGTGTTGGTGAAGAAGAGAACACCTGCGGGTCACGACTGCGAGCAACCGTCGCAACTGCAGGGAAATTTGATGCACCCAATGTTGTCTTGATGGTGATGATTGGGGATGGACGTCATGATTCCTGTGTATTCGTCGCGGCTGACAGCCTTGTTATTTCAATATCTTGACCATCGTTGAAGATGTTGACCCGAATGGAAATCCGGGGTAGACATGGGCCACCCCGTTCCCCGGAGTGGGGGGTTGGGGTGCGAGGTAGTCTTGATTCCCCCGCAATCTCTCTTCGGTTCGGCTGGGAAACAAAGCGCAATTCGGTTCGGGATCTCAAGCTTTTGAAGAGACCACGGCGCGATGAACTAGTACAAAATCAACGTAGCTCGTATCTTCTCTTGACTATTTCTTGCTCATGAATCCACAGACTAGTCGACAGTCTCGGGCTACGACCTCTCAGTATCGACCTCTTCCACTACGATTATTGAGTGACTGTATCCCACCGGGGGCGGGGCCGGAACTGGAAGCCAACAACACATACGGGGCGCGAAGTCCCAGGGTTCCAACATGGTATTCCGGCCAAGTCATTACGGCAGGCGGTCCTTTATTTTTCGGTCTATGGCTAACTCCCAACATATGAATGTTTCCGCCTCAGTGCCTCGGCGCTGACTAGGACTCGATATCAGGGACATGCCATTGGTCCCCCACTCTGAATCCGGTAGGAAAGGGGTCCTCTGGATCCAAGACGACCTGCTTGTAGCTAGTGATCCATGCTCTGCCCTTGATGATTGGTACCACAGCATCAATATCTCCGACTTTGACAGTCCGAGAGATGCGGCACTCGAAGGCTGTGTCAATGACGCTAGTGTGCTTGAAATATTCTCCAACCGCCAGCTGGCCCTTGGCATGCAGCAGAGCCATCCGCGCACTGGTGCCGGTGCCACAAGGGCTGCGATCAAGACGCCCGGGAGACACAACTACAGTGTTCTTGGCGACCTTCCCAATGGTATCTTGGTGAAGCGGCTCTGTGAATTCGAGAACCGAGATGCCCATGATTTCTGGGTTCTCCGGATGATGAGGCGTGTAGGCAGCTTTCAATGCTGACTTGATCCTTTCGCCAAGCTCCACAAGCTTCGCGCCCTTGCTCGGCTCGATGGTCATCCCGACAGATGCCGCATCCACGATAGCGTACCACATTCCGCCCCAGGCAATGTCGGCGGAGACGGTCCCGATCCCCGGGACGTCAACCTGCAGATCGAACCGATCCACGAAGGCGGGCACATTTTCGAAAGCCACGGATCTGCATTTACCACCTTGGCACTCCGCAGTCACGCCGACAAGACCAGCCGCTGTATCTAGAGCGAACTTGGTGATTGGCTCTTGCATGGGGATCATCCCTGTCTGCAAGAGTACCGTCGCCGTGCAAATGGTGTTGGATCCGGACATTGGCGCATATTCTTCACTTTCCATAATCAGGAATCCTGCAGCGGCTTCGGGGTTGCATGGCGGGAGGATCAAGTTCGTATTCTTTGGCGATCTTCCTCTCGGCTCATTCAGTAGTAGCTGGCGCAGCTCGTATTTATGCGTCAAAAAGTGTTGTAGTTTGTGCCACATGCTCGGGGCCGGCACATCTAGAACACCGCCGGTGATTACATCGCCAACTTCACCCTCCGCGTGGCATCCGACCACGTTGATAACACGACCGGCGCTCATCCTTCTGTGTCGAACAAGGTTGAAGTGATTGTTGGCTAAGTTTGTACTTCAGGTGGTGCCGTGAAGCTTGCGCTTGAGGTGATATTAGATGACCAAGAAATGATGAGTTGAGATGAATAACAGAAGAATGAGGTTTCTGTTCATCTCAGATCAAAATCAACTGTGCTTGATGCTATTTAACAAAATGGCAATGGAGCTCTTGTCACCTACAATGCCCCGCGTTCGCGTAATACCCCGCAGAGCATCGCGGAGACTTGCCCAGTTTCTTAATTTTTGCTCCAGAGATGTTTGCTTGATAGGTAAAGCAAACCAATTTAATTCCCGGCAAGTACCAATCATTCGAGGCAGGAGGAGCTAATTGGCTATCAGTGATAGATACACGGGTTATCAAACCGAAACCAAGTGAGACTGCTTTTGGGTTGACGTTTAGCTCTCAAGCTCGTCCACGCGACCGAGGAATTGCTGCCTGCCCTTTTTACTTTCGTAAAGAAATCGAGACGATGTGGATTGGAAAAGCGTCGATCAGTCATTTTCACCTCTGCCAGTTCAACATGATTTAGAAGTCAGAGCAATCATCTCAATGGCGTACTTCCCATGTCCACGCTCAAGACCTTGGGGGAAACATCTCGAACCCATTAAGCGATGTCATTTGATTGCCGCCATTGGCGACCCACTCTCGCGCGGTGCCAAGAGAGCCATTCGCTGACAATCGCATAGCTCACAACCGCCAAGGTAAGCATGTTCGTGGCCACGCTTTGAGAGTAGCTTGCAGGCAAACCATCTTCGATCCAATTCCTCATCTTCCATAAATAGGCGTTGTCGAGGTGTGAAAGTCCCGGGACGAAACCCGGGACGGCCGGCGTTAGGCGCAGTTTACATGGCGCGCGGGTACTTATCGTGTTGATCTTGCCATCCCCCCTTGAGTACCAGGGCTAACTTTCAGTGCATTTCGACACTTGTTGTCGGGCTTATTTGATTCATGTGTGGCGAAGTGTTTTCAGATCATATCAAGAGCTCACTAGTGTTTAGCTCGACCGAGGTCAATTGGCCATATTCAAGAGTATCCGCCTACCGCTTGGGTTGAGAGTGGGAGCAGCAAGCTGAGAACAGGGGTCCTTTTCTTCCCTCTAATACAACCCACTTCCGCCACGAGAACCGATGCAGTAGGTCTGCGGATTGCTTCTGCCTAACTAACCCGCCGGCGGGCCGACTCTAGGGCGGAGAAAGACAATGATATCATCCTTGAGACATGAGCAGGCGCCCGTGATGCTCAGTGATTTGTCGGTTTGCGATACCATGAGCCCCCACATGTCTATCAGCCCTCCCGCATTGGCTACAACGTTGAGTCCTCTAGGGCTGAGGGGATGTTGATCAGCGGTTGTACCTGTTGCCCCCAAGGCGAAGCACAGCATGGCAGTCTTTACCCAAATAGGAAAATACTCTGGCCAAGACCTTTTGCCAAGCGAATCGTCTTACTTGGTGTTCTACACTGGGGCTCAAGCAAGGCAACCCGCGCACCCAGAGCATAGGATACTTAAGATATCTAAGCCTATGCGGATGTGGCCTGAGTTGAGAGCCCCCTCCGCAATCAAACCCTCGACCCCTTCGTCCCATCGACTTCTTCTTACTCAATCTGGTAACGCTGGTGCATATTAACCTGTCACTCGGGTAGGGCTGAACTGCACCTTTTGGGACCTGATCCACGCCTCGCAACACAATGTTACCGGCGCCTCAGCCATCATTATCCCCGGAAATTTCAGGGAAACGACGTTGCTGGGAGTGCCAACGTCGTCGACTTGTTTGCGACTCTGTCAAGCCAGTCTGTAACAAGTGTCGTGCTTCCGGCATCGTTTGCCCTGGCTACGACGACAGAAAGCCACTGACTTGGCTCGCACCTGGGAAAATCACCTGCCGTACTCGACGCAAAGGGCGCGTGGCAGACAAAGACACAGCGACGAAGAAGACCATAAAGATAAAGCCAAAGCTGGATAGCCGAGGGGAAATCGAAGACACCGAAGCCTTGACTAGAAGCAGGAACAAATATGGCGGAGAGCTCGTCTTTCATTCAGCTCTGAGGACAGACATTTGCGACGTATTTGAAGCCGTACAGTATTGTGAGTTGCAACCCACAGAACTTGAAAAAAGATTCAGCTGTTACCCAGATTTATCGAAAATCTCTAACATCACAATTGTTCAGTCAACGACGTGTTCTATCCATACACCAAGTCAGGCCATCCGCCAACCAGCAACGTGTTCATCGCCGAAATTCCCCTCAAGGTCGTGAAATATCTGCCGATCTCGATTGCGCACAACCTGGTTGGCATCGTGTACCATCATCGCATGCATGTGCAGAAAGAATGGAAGAATGATTGTCCTTCTATATTGTATGCCCAACACCGAATGCACCATCATCGAGGCCTGTCGATACGGGCTATCAACGAAGATCTCGCCAATCCGAAGACGCAGAGTAGCGATGTTGTATTGACAGGGGTCATCCTCCTTCTCCAGTCCGAGGTCAGTCGAAGTCAACAGTGAGGCTTCTTGTCTACAATGATTGCTGACCCAACACCAACAGATCAACGCATGCATAACTCCTCAGTGGCGACAGCATGTAGACGGTCTCCTGGCTATTCTCGCATGTCGAGGCGGTGCCCGGGGATGGGCCATGTCGGAGCCATACCGCCAAGCCTTGCTCCTGTCTTTTATGATGTAAGTCTAGATCCTGTGGGTAAATCAAAGCATTGATGCTGACCTCGAGAATGACACAGTGTGATGACTTCAGCGAATACAACGAGTCCACCTGACAACCAAGTTACAATTTGTGATCAACAAGAGTTCATTAATTTGATCCAGGAGATATATCCACTCGGATTGCATCCACACATTCCTTGTCCGATGCCGCTATTCTTGGAAATTTCGCGAATTAACCATCTAAGAGCTGAGGTCTCAAAGAAGTCGATGGACAAGTCAACAGCGAATGCAGTTGCGGAGGACATTGTTGCAAGGATCGAGAGTTTTGATGGGACGGACTGTGACTCCTTCTACGAGGACAGGGATCACCGTGATCTGATCGCTGCGATATTTCACTCTGCAGTGGCTGTCTTCTGCATTTCTTCGCTGCAGAGCGTTGGAGCCCTGCCCAGAGTCCACCGACTGACAATGCTGAGAACCATGCATGGAAATCGCCTCTATTCTCTCATGGAGGAGACAAGAAAACATCCCCAACTGAAGAAATCCGTCCAATGGCCTTTAGTTGTCGCTGGCATCGAAGCCTCGGTTCGGGTAGATAAGCGTCGGCTTGTTGCAGAGCTTTACTTGGAGCAAGCCAAGGACATCGCCACGCCATTGCCTCTGCATGCTAAGAATGTTATGCGCACCTTCTGGGACGGAGACGCTACAGATTGGGATGCATGTTTCGACCAGCCCTACGCATTTGTTTCATAGCATGAAGTGGGAACAAGGCTTAAGTTCAGAGGGACAGATAATTGGGAAGGGAACACGATATCATTACTAAGTAGGTAGTGTGATGGCCTTTGCTCAGTTATATCAAGTGAAGAAATGGTACTCTGACAGCAGTAAGCACTTGTATTTGTGTGTTAAGTTGATTAAATGAGTGACAGTTAGTGCCGCTGGCGGCTTAATATTAAGGAAGGTGATGATGCCGCCTGGTCCGGAGCCCAAAGACAGCTCTATGAACATATTATGTCGTCCAAACGAGTTCAAAGTCTGATTCATAAATGTGTACGTTGTCTTGTCTTCAGCCCTAAGAATCAACGGTGTTATTCCCGAAGTTGAAGTCTTCTTCTCTATTCTATTGACCAAGACTTGACTGTTCTCGAATGGGGTGACGTTCCTAACACTCCATCATCAACAAGTTGACGCCTTTACGTTGACCTTGAGGTTGTCCATGGCCGTCAAGATCGTGATAGTGGTTCCTGTAATGGGACTGGCGGTTTCAAAGCTGACGCTCTTGAGATTCTTCTCATTGACAAGGTTGCACTTTGCCAAGCTTGATCCAAGAATATCGGGATTATATGAGCAGAATTCAGTGATGGTGTTACCGTTCACGTCCACTCCCTTCACGGTGAGCTTGCAAGCCCTCTTCATATTCTCGAGGCCAGTGCGAACACACTGGAAGTCGAACGTCTCCAGCTCAAAGCTCGCTACCTTTGATCCACCGTAGTCTTTGGTGATCAACGGGTTTTCCAGTGTCGAGGCTGTGGTGATGGTGCCGTACACCAGAAACTCGTTCTCGCGGAGGTTGGGGTCGAGCGCCCCACCAACGGACTTGACTCCGAGGCCCGAGTACTTCAGCTGTCTGTAAGGGGTAGGCGGGAACACAGGGTTCAGGATAGGAAAAGCACTCGATCCAATGTCTTTGTACTGGAGTGTCGGTCAGTAATACAGTTCTTTACCAGGAGAGAGTGACTTACGGTGAGCACGTAAGGGGTAACTTGCTCGCAGCTGTTCCCAGTAGGAGATGCCATGCTACCTCCCAAAAAGAGAATGACAGAGATGATTTGGGCAAGAGGAGCCATGATGGATGGAGTGATAGAGTTGAAGTATCTTAGGCTGGTAGTTGGGTCCTAGCTGGTGATGCTGATGATCATGTTGACAGAAACAAGATGAGAGTGCAAGGACGAGCGAGAAGGCAGTGTCTTTATATTGATTCTAATGTCCAGGGAGATCATATTCCAGAACTCAAAAGTTTCACCTCGTCAATATTAGTCAATATGCCAGTATCGAACGAAGACATGGTCAAGCAAACAACGGTCACGACAGAAGCCTTGATATTGCCGTATGCCGATCATCCGATGTGAAGGCTTTCGATGTTCACGACGCCTGCAGTCACATATTGGGTCTTAGACTTATTGGTAACACAGGCAGTTGTTGCTGCATCATGAATCAGATCGTTAAGTACATGGATAACTAGCCTCAACTAACTACTTCTTGTCTCTTGACTTGCTTCAGTATGGGCTCCCACCATGAATTCGTTCAACGATGTCAAGGATTTCCGCTCTCTCTATGGTTCTAGTTGAGATATCAGATAGCCCATTAGGTGAATATTCTTTTCCTGGTACTAGATTCAGTGACTGGAGCATAGAAGGCCAAAGCAGGCAAAGTTACTTGTGACACATGCGATCTGAGACGTGTGGCAACGACTGGAACTAACTGCCGTATTACACTGTTCGACACCAAGGGCTAGCCTGCGAGGCCTAGACCACATCTGGCTTCCTCATCGACGATCGATCTACAGAGTTGGGGAGGCCACCAGCAGCGAATCCGGGTCATTAGCATATTTCGATTAGGTACTCGTAAAGTTTTGGTCTAAGTCTGTATACTTCTAGACTAGGACATCATCGAGATTTCTCCATACTTTTAGTGGACAAGATCTCGACTGCAGACATACCACGTAGACTGGCATGCACCTGAGACGGAGGTGAGGTATCTACAATAGAGAAGACTGAGATTGACTGACATCAGAGGCTCAGATTAAGAATAAGAAGGGCGAGTGAGATACAGATGATATCTTGAAGGCCGATTTATTGAAGAATAGTTCATCTATTAACATTCGATGACTTTCTGAAGAAGAAACAAATAGCTAAAAGAAACAACACAACCGCCCAGGCTATCATGCAACGCTGAATCACAACAACCCTCATACCGCAACACCATCCAGTGACACAAATTAACTCTATACCACTCATGCTGGAGTACATTGGGCGTAGTACGGGTTGGCCGTCTTGCAAGTAGCGCCAGGGACACAAGACGTGGGGCTCTCAGCAGGCCAGTTGATGCCACCACACTGTCCATACAGAGACTGAGCTCCCGCAGATACAGGAGCCGGAGAACATTGCGCGTAGTAAGGGTTGATGGTGGTGCAAGTCGCGTAGTCTGGGCACCTGGTCAGACCAGCGTAGTTCATGCCACCGCACTGGCCGTACAAGTTCTGAGTCGGTTCTCCTGCGGATGGTGCCGTCGTGGTCATGGTCTGGAAGGTGGTTGGCGATGGTGTCTGAGACGGTGTTCTCGTGGCGCTGGTTGGAGAGTTGTTGCTGGTGCTGATTTTACTACTTGAGCTGGAGCTTGAGCTTGAGGTCGAACTTGTGCGAGTTAGAGTGATTGTCGTCGTAGCAGCAGTAGTAGAAGTTTGGATCAGGGTGGTAGTATCCGAAGTAGAGTTGCCGAAGCTGATTGTGCTTGAAGACCTGCTACTGACAACAGCAATAACAGAACTTGAAGTTGGGGGACTAGCTGAGGCCGTGATAACTGAGCTTGCACGAATCGTTGTACCGTAAGGGGTAGCACTACCAGATGCCGTGATCTGAATCCTAGATTGAGGGAGCATTGAAACACCACCTGAGATGATGGCACCACCAGGAATGACATAGTCGTTGAGGTTGTCTCGGTAGATGTTGTACAGGATACCGGGGTCGTTGGCGCCATAGAGAGCGGTTCCTAGTACTCCAGCAGGATTATCCGTTCCGGAGCCGGTGATCTCCAGGTTGATGCACTGAGGGTAACTTTGCGCTCCGTTCTGCTGGCCAGCACTGTGAAGGGCAATGATGTCGTGACGAAGAACGTAGTGGCCTGGAGCAACATTGGGTGGGATACGGACGGACCAGGCGTTGCCGTTATTGATCAACACGGTGGCTGCCCACTGGTTTGTCTGCTGGGGAGGGTTGATCAAACCTGCGCCGTCAATCTTGAAGAACTTGAGTGCTGTCTTATCGATGGCGTTGCAAGGTCCATTACAGTTTGCCAGGAAGTCCATAACGGGGCCCTTGTGACTGTCAGGCCATTCCGTCCATTGGAGCTGCACAGTATCGCCGGCAGCAACTGTGATTCGACCCTTGCCAGACACTGCTTGTCTGTGGCAGATGATGTCCGGAGCATTATAAGCGTCAGGTGCGACAAAGCCGTTGTCGCGTTGATCTATCGTCCAGCCGGCTACGAGAGGAGGGTTGTTGGTGTATGGGTCCTGGACGGGGATGTAGTTGCGGTATGAGACGCCGTTGACGACAATGTTGGTGACATGGCCGTGAGCAGCGACCGAAACAGCAGATGCCAAGATGGCGAGAAGGCCAGGTGTCTTACGGTTGCCCATGATATAAAAAGAATGTGAGCCGGCGTTGAAGAACGTCCGGAAGAGGAAGGGATGAGCAACGAATGAAAAGAACGAGTGTGTGTAAACGAAATTAGAAAGAGTGATGATCCTTTCGTTCGGAGTCGACGCTTCGAGAAGCGTTGATCTTGATACTTTATACTCGATGACCCCGCTGAGCACTGAGTTTATTCGCGTGAGATCACCATGTGGGAGCCAGGGATAGGGTGAGTCAAACATTCCAAACATCGGTGTTCCCTCACATGGTCTTATATTTTGCGAAAGGGAGTCTCGCCGTCGTCTCCCTGGCTAGCTGAAAGCTCAAGGCGCGCCATGAGTCCGCCACCGATTCTAGGCTTCTTGGGCGTGCCTCAATGTTGCCCTCTTCTGTCACGACCCATGAGGCACGATGAACTCTCCAACATGATGCCGGAAGTAGGGGCAGCTTGAAGCCCATCACACGCCACGTGGATCAGACTAAGCTCCTCTCCATCAACCTTAAAAGAGATGCTACTGGCATCAGAGAGGTGGATCAAAGTCCAGATCAAAGTCTAGCCGCCCGTCGCAAACGTCTTGACTCCGTGCCGCCAACTGCGGAACCGGTCCGCGGCTGGAGCAGAAGCTTGAGATCCACGGTCTTCCCGGAATCACGTTTAGCTTCTGAATAAGCGAGTGTTCGATGTGCGGGAGCTAGACGCAGCAAAATCTGCACTCAGGGATGCAAGGGAGAGCGTCTCGAAGAACCCTTTCCCCAGAGCACGTATTCGCAAGTGGAGGTTGGCGGGCAGTGAGAGGCAACCGAACCCAGGTTCCAAGTAGTAAGATATCATGACCGACCAGTGAACAAGACAATTCTGACCTTCTAAATAATTGTGTATGTGCCTTCGAAAAAGCTCAGTCAAGACATATGGGGCAGCTAAATCTGTTCCGTGAAGTCTGAAGACACGACGATACGCTGCTTAATGACTAGCGCCTTTGCCCGACAGTCTAGCCTCCTGTCAAGCTCGATAGCGTGAAGATATGTAACCATTTGTCTTAAAAATGCTCATCGGCGGCTTGTGTGACTCAATCGCGATTCCGCGGGCTTCTTCGGACTTTCTTACTCGATCAACTTGGCAGGGCGGCGAACCCAGGCCATTCCCTCGCCGAGTAAATGGCAGGCTGATTCTGCCCACAGAATCATTGCAAGCTACTGGAGTCGAAGCCACACCTGAAGGTTGTCAGATCATGGTGGAGATGTCTTCAATCTTCATTCCATTCGAGACACTGGGATAGAAATCAGGAATCACAGCCTCGACATCGTTCCTCAAGTAGGACGATACGAGGACGTGGCTGACCCTGACCATGTGAGCTCACGTGAGAAGATGCACTAGGAACAGGCGACAATATGCTATAGAGCGTCCCTTGGAATGACAAAGACTTTAACTTGTCAGTCTGCCCCTACTGCTGATCTTATCGGCTCATGGGCACACCACTCGCCCAGTCCACATGTTGCGCATAGTGCAGGGCTCAGTGAGAGTGTCTCTCTGCGAGTCCCTACCGGGGACTGAACTGAGCTGCTGCCTGAATCACTCATCGGCCTTGCGATTGGGCCTATCTCAAACGAGAGAACAAGCAGGCTAAAAGGGGGACAAGCGGACCTTGGCAAAATACTTTGGCTAGTCATGCACGTAAATGGTTGTTTATTGTTCAAAGTAAGACACATCCAATGCCCCAGGCTCAGTGATTTTGAAGGATTTCAGGCGAATTCTCCAAATTGGAGGTCAGATTGCTGAACAACGGACGTTTTCGTCCAAGAATGGCCCAGCCATGCTCAGCGGGTGCTAACGTTAACGCCTCCTTGAAATTGAAAGCTGGGAAAGAAAAACGCCCCAGCAAGGTGTAGATTGCCTCCGAGAACGGGCTCTAGCTTCCCAATTCCATGGCCTTGTATCGTGACGGTACCTCGAAACAGGCGGTGGCCGGCGTTAGGAGTGCAGCGATGCCATGTGGATGGCCCATGGCACAGGTTTTCGGCGGAGCACTTCCTGGCGGATTGACACGCGGGAGCGTTACGGACCGGAAGAGCAGTGGTACCACCGCTGTTGATGCTGCCTTATTGTTGACAGGTAGTTGAAGTATGCCCTGTTGCCTATGTGGATGGAAACGGCGACGCCTTGAATCCGAACAAGGGGTGGGATGTGATACGATGTTGCCGATGGGCGTATTGGTGATATGCGTATGTTTGTTTACCAAGGAAAGACACATCAGTGGCGGCAGGTCCTCGATGTTGTCGTCTCCGTCTTAGACCGCGGGCTTGCGCCCACGACTGGTGTCTCAGCCTTCGATGATGGCAATGTGGAAGAACATGAAGGGCATGAGAACAACCAAGCAAGCATTGCGCATTGTAGAACGCGCGACGCCCAACGCAACATGCTTGAGGATGATGCAGGTGAGGAGTATAGCGTTCAAGGCAGAGCTAACGCGGAAGATTGAAGTACGTGCCATGGTCTTGGTTTGAGGTGAATGGGGAAACTGGGGTGGTTCGCAATACGTGAGAAAGCGAGCAAGAACGAGTTGAGATGTGATGTGTGAGATGATTGCATTGCAACAGGACCGTTTACGAAAGGACAGGCCGCGCTGGTCCCTTTTTGAAGTTTCTGTCTCATCCATCGGACGTCGTCCCCCTTTTGGGCGCCTCCTATGAAAGAAGACCAAGCAGGCGGACCTCCTATTGCAATAAACCATCACGGTAACCAGGTACGATGACATCCTGTCATCGGACGAGAACCCACGATACCGGCCCTTGTCTGCCTATGGTCCATGTCCCCTCGGATCCTTAGGGAGAAGGCTTGCAGTGTGCATGAAGGGCATGTAGACAGCTTCTGGGTAATCTGTGGCGCCCATCTTGCAGACGGGCGCTCGAGCATCCGGTGCCTGAAAGCAGAGGAAGGCTTCGGGGGTCCTGCCTCTGTCACAGGCGCGGAAATATCCTGACATTGACTCATCGGCGTTCCTGGAGGCCGGCGGGGAGAGAAATGCCCAAAATCCTCAGATGACCTGCCACGATGAGCCCCTTGGTGCTACTGACAGCTGCATTCTCCATGCAGGCACCCTGCACGACCTGGTGGATAAATGGGTTGGCACTCTCCTCGAACCCAGTTTCTGGCGTCGTACGAAGAAAGTTCTAGCGAAATCCCACAGATACGGACGTATTTAAGTCTGACGGAGGGGTAACACAACCTTGGGATTCGCACGTAAATTGGGATAAATGGGAGAGTGTGACGAAAAGGACTAATTTTAACGCAGAATGTTCTATTAGGAGTAGTGGCTCGGTGGCCCCTGAGACTATGGAGTTTGGATTCCAGCAGGACGAAATAAAGTACAGAGAGTACAGCGTTTCGATGGTTGGGTTTTCCTTTGCGTCGTCGCTTTGGTCAAAATTTGAAAGGAGGATATCATACCGTATCTCATCATGGTCGTAGAGGAGAGAGTTGTTCAGAGTTTCGAAAGTTTCCGTTCCCCATAACGCCAAGAATCTCGCAGCCCAAGTACACTTCTAGTACAGCAAAATTACATTTGGAGGTGTTGTTGTTCGCACTCGCACTTTGCAGTCGGCCGTTGGTTGGATGTGTTGTTGCATATCGACCGTTGGACGGCTCGCTTGAAAATCCCTTTTCTAGAATTCACCCTCGGCACTGTTCCCGATGACCCCGGCAGTCCAAAGTCCGACCAGGCCCCACCAGGAGACCTTCCAGCCGCGCCATAGGCCGTCGAGTCCTTGACCCTTACGGTAGACCGTTTCTGCAACCTTTGGCTTGCCGCCCCTGACTTTCTTTACCGGTGCGGGTGCGGTGGGGATCGCCCGGGTGCCTTCCTCATTCATAATGTAGAGCATGGTTCCGAGAACACCTTTGTAAGGCCCAGCCGGGACAATCGTCTCGAGCTTCTGGTCCTTGCCTGATAGGGCCCGGACGTGTGCGGGGGTGGAGAGAACGGCAACTTGTCCGCGCCGGAGAACCGTCTCCAGAGGAAGCTTGACGAACAGTGCCACCGAGGAAGCGCAGAATTTGGCAACTGAGAATGTCGTGGGAGAGACGCGGCTGTCGATAAGGAATCTAGTGCGCAGGACAAGTGGTGTCGACAGGGTGAGGATGGGGTGAATGAGCGAATGGAAGATCGTAGGGATGGCGAGCGAAGAGGGGCAGACGTAGGATGGGAGAGTACGTAGGGTCGAAAGTGTTCTCCTAGATCCCTTTGAATTTGGTGTGACGAGAAGTCTATGCCGGAGTTAGCACTGCTTTGGGATCCGAATGAATACGAAACAGCCAGTGACATACCTTGTGCGCACCAGGTCCAGAGGTGCGAGAATGAGGCCCGTTGCAACAGCCGCAGCAGCGGCAACGCACAGGGAGGCCCACGGATAGGGCGAGGCAATATCAATCAGCCGATCAATATCCTCCTTGACGCCGAGATCTGGCACATTGAACAAGGCGCTCAAAGCACTTCTGGACCAATTTTCCAACAGCGAGGAGAGCACAGAGTATAAAAACGTTGCGTTCGATCCCTTCCACACGCCCCAAGCTCCCTCCTTTTGCCACAGTTGGCCAATAACTTCCATCAACGAGTCGGATCGACGGATTGTGATTTGATGAGCCGGTACGGCCTGCTGCTTCGCTGCTGGCGTCTGCGGAGGCGTTGAGGAGGAGGGAGACTGGCGGCTCCGGTGTTCCCTGGAGTAGGACGGGGTCGGCGTACTCGGGACGTTAGAGGTGAAGTAGGCAGGTTCGTCGAGATCCGAGTCGGAATCAGCTTCGTCATATGCAGCATTGCCATAGCCAGAACGCTTTCTCTCAGAGACAGGCGTGGCCAGGGGTGTCGGTACTGCTGCCAAAGTCACGTCATCGTGACTTCGGACCTGCAGAATCGTCTTTGCAACCTCGAAAGGCTGGGCCATCAGGACGGAGGTGTACTTCCATAGTAGCTCATCGACGAGGTCCTTGACAGTCTGAACGACTGAAGGAGATGGCTCACTGATATAGTCCTTGTAGTCGATGTCGGAAAAGATGTCGCGTGCTTTAGACGCGTACCGTTCGCTCGTTGCATTGGCTCCATGACGGGCAAAAGGGTTCGGTGCGGATGAGGCAGATGTCGGATCAGGAGGCTCTCCTATAGTCGGCGGCTTGTAGTATGGTCTCAGGGGATTCACCCCTTCTCGATGAGTAGCCATGTTCTCGTTTGGCGTTTGTTTATGGCTCAACTCCCGTGATGCATGATTTCGTGAGCTTTCCACTTTTGCTACCAATTTTGCATGATGAAATGGAAATCGCCTCGGAGATAAAGACTAGCGGGGCCAGCACACGACAGTCAACGCGCCTTCCCTGGTGCTCTCTGGTGCTCTTGCTGCTTGGTAACAGCTGAAAAGAACTCCGCTGATGAACCGACCAATGGGATCCGCCCCTTTGAGGATTCTGACGGCAGGAAAGGCCCATGGCACCTTCTCCGTGCCTTAGGTACCTCCGCTGCAGTGGGCCAGGGTCTCCGGAGGCGGAACATTGCGAATCGCCGGCCGATAAGCCCGAGGGGTGGGGGCCTTATCGGAGCTCCTGCAGGCGTCCGAGCCTATAGAATTTTCGCTGAATCCAATGCATCTCCACAGTTCCCTCGCGCATTTATCGAAGCTTTCCAACAACTTTTTGTCATTGCTCGCGGGCACCCACCACCCACGAACCGAGCAAGCTAAACAACTCATCTGACTGCTGAACCCTGGTGTTGCTGTGTACAATTGCCTCACAACTCTGCGTTTTTACTTGTTCTCCTTCCA
This sequence comes from Colletotrichum tamarilloi, assembly GCF_030869305.1. NCBI lineage: Eukaryota > Fungi > Ascomycota > Sordariomycetes > Glomerellales > Glomerellaceae > Colletotrichum > Colletotrichum tamarilloi. The sequence continues at coordinate 9,781 of NW_026849581.1, read as the reverse complement.
CCGTGCTGCCGAACTCGAGGGTGGCTCCGATCGATTCCCTTGACACTGAGAAGGGCAAGCAATCCCGGCTGTGAAGCCGAGAACGGACTCAAACCCAGCAACCATGTCTTCAACCAGGCTCAGCACAAGCCTCCGCAGGATGGCTGCCAGCGCATCCCGACTGGCCCGCCCAGTGCAACGACAGACCCGAAGCATCCACAACCAGATCGCATCCAAGAGGACAACACAGCTTCCCTCCAGACAGCTTCAGTGGCCCTCAGCGCGTGCTTTCTCGGCTTCGGCTGCCCAGGCGCATGGCCACATCACCCCTCCGAAGGCCGGCGAAGAGTGAGACCGTCCACAACAGTCTACCGAGACTTATACTGATAATCTCCCATAGGTTGTGGGTAACATTCGTTGACAAGGACGGAGACGAGTTCAAGATCGCTGTAAGCGAAGGGGATAACCTTCTTGACGTTGCGCAGGACAATGACTTGGAGATGGAGGGTATGTCACAACGCTCTTGGCGGCAACGTCAGGGCATGTAATATGCTAACTGTGTATCTTTAGGTGCTTGCGGAGGCTCTTGCGCTTGCTCAACGTGCCACGTGATCGTTGCCGAAGAGGAATACTACGAGAAGATGCCCGAGCCCGAAGATGACGAGAACGACATGCTCGACCTGGCCTTTGGATTGACCGAGACGAGTCGATTGGGCTGCCAGATAACCATGACAAAGGAGCTAGACGGCCTCAAGATTAAGCTGCCCTCGATGACACGGAACCTTCAGGCCAGCGACTTCAAATAAACAAGCACCCTCTTTCAGCATTGCGGCGTTGGAAGCGGCATACCACACAATTATTTAATCATCTGTACTATATCATACATACACCATGTCAGAAAAGGAAAGGAAAGGATAGGGAGGGTTAGCGGGGAGAAAAAGCTGGGGAGGTGTTCTTCATCAATCAAGCGCGGCATCACGGATGGAATACATCGGCTCGGCTCGGCTTATGCTAGATATTGGCGGGTATCGCGGGACGGTGGGAGGGAATAACGTCACTCCTCTTAAGCTCATAAACCTTGACAAGTCTGGTGGACCAATCTGGTGAACGAAGTGATGAAAAGAAACAGTCACGCCTGTACAAAGGCGTTGCAGAATTTTGGTTTGCCATTGGTATCCTTTTTGAATTAAGCCTCCTCCAATCCGCCCTTCTTCAGGCCTCCTCCTCCGGACGCAATCAGGTCCAAGAATCCCTTCTTACTCATCTCGTTGATCTTCTCCTCCCTCCGCACAACACCCACGACGCCATCCTTGCGCGCCTTCTTCTCCGCCTCAGCAGCCTTGACTTGCGCCGCTCTCACGGCGTTGAAGAGCTTGACAACACCTCTTTGCGCGACCTTGCGCAGCCTCCGCTCCGTCTCAATCATCTCCCCCGTTGACGTCTCCTCCGTCTCCGGCGCCACAAGGACATTGCGCACGCGGCCCTTCTCCATTGCCTCCTTCTTCTGCGCCCTCATCTGCTTGCGCGCCTTGGACTCGAGCGCCTGGTCGACGGCCGCCTGGGCGGACTGGTGGGCCTCCGCACTGCGGGCGAGGACGGGGTCTGATCGTTTCGCGTTGGACAGTTTGGTAGACAGAATTTTCGACATTGACGTTGAGAAGGCAGACGGATCATTGCGTTTAGACTTGATGAAATTGGGATTGCCACCATCGTCGCTCTCGTCTTCTTCTGAGTCGGAATCCGAGTCGGTGCCTACGGGCGCGTCTCTGCTCTTCTTGGGCTTGGGGGCAGGTTTTGTCTTCTGTTTGGGTGCTGCGGGCTTTTCGTCGCCTGAGCTGGCCGAATCATCGTCCGAGGCAGCGCCGTCATCGACAGCCGCGTTATGAATATCATCGTCAGAATCGAGAAGGTTTACCGCATCGAATTCTTGTTCTTCGTTGTCGGAGGCGGATTCGGCTTGCTTCTTTTCTTGTCGCTTTTGCTTCTTGGTTGGGGGCGCAAGACGGCCATCATTTGTCCGCTTCTTCGTAGTTGTTCCGGCCATGGTTGTGGAATATGTGTTACAGTCAATTGGTGTTGATGCAGTGTGGTGATTCGGATCCTCGACTTGGCTGGAAAAAGTTCCCCATGCCGTCTTGCAGGGTCAAATTTTTGGGTTCGGCAGGTGGGGCCATCTTCTTATCGTTGGTGTACCTTCTCCGATAAGCCTACTCTCACCGAGACGCCGAACGACCCTCACCGAGTCCACCTTGGTCCCACATGTTACGCCGCAAGACCCACACAGCGGTCGAGCGCCGATGTTCACCGTGTATTGCAGCAAATTCGTCGCATTGATGCGGCACTCACACCGAGGTGAAGGCGCCCTCCCCATCGACAATGTTTGAAGAGTTCACCTAGGCGAATCCTCAAGCAGTCGACATTGTAAAATGATCAACGTCGAAGCCGGCTGCAAGTCAGTATTATCCTGTAGACAACAGTCCAAAGAAGTCACAGAGTTCTTTTGGAAGCTTACGCAACTCATCCTCTGCCTGGAGAGCCGCTGACCAAATCATGTTATAAAAAATAACAAAAAAACACCAGTGACCTAGCTGCCTATCCTCAGACACTATGGATGAAGCGGAAGGGCAAGACCACATTTACTCGGGCAAGTATTGCGGCATGTTGTCATCGTCGGCTTGACTTACCCTCCCAGAGATTTTTCGTACAACTTATTCGTAAAAGTCGGGGAGGCTCGAGCTTCTGACCTTACCATTTCGGGTCCCTGAAGCCGAGAGATCACTGGTTACACCAATAGCAACATTGGATGACCCCATGTTTGTCGGCGACGCATGCCATCACCATCTGAAGCCAATGTCACTGATTTACGCCAAACTTTTTGAACAAAAAAAAGACACCAATCTTAAACACAGTTTCGTTTACCTAGCTTGGGCCCGCCCTTACACTGAATCTAGGTTCTTGTCAATTATAGCATGTTTTGTAACGATGGTTCTGTACATCATAGCCAATCAAATGCCCCTCTACGGAGTCGGAGAGCTTTAGCATCCATTAGACAGAGCGGATCGGGTCAGTCTTAGGTCTCGCTTCCGTTCGACTCAAACTTTATGTTCGGCGAAACTCCTGCTATACATCACGTAGAGGGAAAGCTGTGCTTGCCGAATAGACCGCACTGACGCATCCCGCGCGCTTGCTGACTGGTCCTCCCATCGATCGCTTGTCATGGAAGGGCGTGATCGGTACGCAAGCCATGTTCTCATAGCCATACACCCCCTGGTCTCATCTGTACACAACAGTTCATGACGTTAAACTATGGGAATCCTTATCCACTATTGTATCAAGACCACAAAGCCCTTGGAAAGTGCCCCGATCCTGAGATCCCACAGTACTTCGCCTGCTGGAAGCTTTGATATTCCAAAGAGTTGCGTCGACGATGGATCCAATCTCGGCAGGATATAACTGATGTCTATCCCTGTTTGGCATGCTCTGTACGCTGTCTCAATCAGCCTCGGGGCAAAGCTACCTGTGATGACCACCTCAGTCTAAAGATGAATATTTCCAGCCATGAGGCAGGTGTTTCACTCGTGACTATCTCGGATTTGGCTTGGTTCAAGGCCGCTTTGAATGGAAAATAACAACGTATCGTTTTTCTTGCAAGGTGGATTTGGGCACAGAGGGTCGAATTTCGTCGTCGACAACCATGCTAGAGCCAAGCCTTACAGAACTCGGCTCGAGGCGCCTGGGTTCTGCATATCGAACGAACCATCCTGAACTGAATGATGTAAATGCCTAGTAGCTTCAGGTCGGTGAATACCCCTGAATTATGGATCTGATTCTAAGAAATGAAGACCCTTCTTCGATCCTTTGCGTTCAAGAGGCTTAGGTAGTATGTTGATCACATCAGGCAGGGCACATCAATCTTTATGCTTGCTTCTAATTCCCTCTTGTGAAATGGATTGGGGTGGTACCCGTGATTTCCTAAGACTACGAGAGGCTAAGGTATGAAATACGACGGCAAACCTCTCCGGTCTACAGTCGGCATGGCTTGCCGTGAGTGCATGACAGAGTTCTCCTACCTGGCAACCAGCTTTGAGCTCGCGTAAGATTGGTGGAGCATTGCGTAAATGTCTGGAACTGTGGCATAAATCGTTTGAGACTACGGAACTGCAGCCGAAGGAGGTCTACATGTACACACCCTAAGAGGTAAGTCTTCTACTCTGGGTAGCTTCCGCCTAGAGCAAAGAGGAACCCCTGTTCGCCCGCCCCCAAACACGTGCCGGCAGCGGACACTAGAGTGATACTGTCGCTAGAGGTAGGGCGGAACATTGTAGATCTTGGACTCATGGATCATCTAGCCCGACCTTGGAAGTGATATTACAGTGGCTTGAGGTCTCTCACAGGACCGGATTAAAGATAACTAGACCGCCAACGATGATGTAGTGATTCCGACAAAAATCTCCCTGACCAAAGGTCTCTCTCAGCCTGGCTGTCACTTGATACTTGCTGGTTGAATTCCGCCCCCCCACCCAGCGTGCTTTACTCCCTTCTTCATTCTTCATGAACATACTACTCGAATTCAGGATACCGCTGGAGACCATATCGTCGCAAAACTTTCGTTCATCTCATTTGGTCCAAGGCCCCGGCCAATAACACAACAGATGCGTAGACACTTTGACTTTCTCCATCGGTAGGTGGGTGGCTAGCCTTTATTCTTTCTATCCGCCATTTAACTTTAAGCTTTCGGGCTCTGCAGGAGTACAAGTCACAGGCCTTCGGACTCACCACGTTACCGTCTAAACCATCTCAAAACGTAATGACTCCAAGAACAACCGTCGCTTCGACCTTCTGCAGACGCAAGCCCCAAACTCTGTCAGCTCTATCTACACCTTGACGTTTTCATCCGAAACCGATGCCATCTTTCGATCAGCCTTCATCTGCTTCTGAAGCTCCCTGGCCCGTTTTACACCGAACCCGTGGCTGAATACCTCGCGAATATCCTCAAGCGTCATGTTCTTGACCTCGGGGTAGCAGAAATAGATCGAGACCCACCCGAGCACACAGATGGCTGCATAGAATCCAAACGTTCCAGAGGGTGTGGTGTTTTCCATCTGTGTCAAGAAGGTGGAGGCAACGATAATGTTGGAACCCCAGCAGCTCATCGTCAGCATCATGGTGCCCATGGCGCGCACCTCCATCGGGAAGAACTCGCTGCTCAGCCAGGCTGTGTTGCCAATACCTGAAGAGTAGAATCCGACAAAGAAGACCATGCTCACGAGAACGATGATGGCCGGCGGTCCAACTGTAGCCCCCTCTGTAAGGGATAGATCATGGTTAACGGGGATCCATTTAAAGGCGATCGCGGCCACAACCAGGAATAGACCCATAAACTGCACTGTGCAGAGTAAAATCCTGCGACGACCGACTCGGTCTACGAGTAACAGGTTGACAAGCGTAAAGATGAAGTTGGTGCCGGCAATGATAGTGCCAACTGCCACAGGGTTACTGAATCCAACAAGGGAGAAAATCTGGTTTGCTATTAATCTATACTCTTTTCAAGGAATTAGGGACTTGGAAACTTGACTTACGGTCGGCGAGAAATACATGAGCGAGTTAAAACCGCTAAGCTGGCTAATGGCCATGAGTCCACACGCCGCAATCAGGGCGCGGAGGTTCGCTGGGACAACATAGAGCTGCTTGAGCACCCACCATTGCGACTTTCCGGCGTTCATGTTCTTGGCCTCTTCGACGTGGATGGTGATGTGACGGACTTTCATCCGGACTTGCTCGTCCGTTCCATTGGGGAAAATCTTTCGAATAACCTTCTCGGCCTCTTGTTCCTTGCCGTGGTAAATCAGCTGTCTTGGCGACTCTGGGCAGAAGGGCAGCATGCACGCCAGAATGATGGCTGGAATCGCGCCGCCGCCAACCATGTAACGCCACCCGCCTTGTACGTGCGCGAAGCCGGCACCGACGCCATAGCTGACTAGTTGGCCGCCCGTGATGCACATGTTGTCAAGACCAATCATACGACCGCGGTATTTGGCAGGGGACAGCTCGGCAATGTACCTGGTTTCCATGTTAGCGAGGGTCCATTACCATCGAATCTTGAGCCATTTGATACTATTGTGACATACATCGGAATGATCATGGCTGCGGAGCCGACGCCAAACCCAACGACCAGACGACCGACGGTCATCAAGGCCAGCGACTTGGCGGCAGCTTGAATGATAGCGCCGGCAGTGAACAGAAAGCTGCCGACGTAGATGGCAATCTTGCGCCCGAAGCGGTCTGCCGTGGCTCCCGCAAAGATGGCACCGATGAAGGCGCCACCGGAGGTGATAGACGTGATGAGCTCCTTTTCAGACGAGGAGAGGGTGTGCCCGAGATCATTGTCGATGTAAACCAACACGGCTGATATGATGCCGGTATCGTAGCCGAAGAGCATGCCGCCGATGGCCGCGGTGATGGAAACTAGCCATGAGAACTTGCCCGTCTGGGTCTGTTCGATAGAGTCGAGCCCATCAAGGCTGACTTGAATCTCAGAGGAGCCGTCAGCTACGGTTTCCTTGTGCTGGGTCAATTCTTTGAAGTTTTTGGTCTCCATAATGGCGGTTCGTTGCGTACAAGTGGCCGAGTCAAGGTATGAGTTGTTTTGTGTTTGAATGGGGATGGCAAAAATAGGCAATTATGACTACGAGAGAAGGAGGAAAGGCCCCAATTGGCTTGAGGGGCAGTACTCCGTAGAATGCTGTGATAATCTGGGGAAGACCTGGGGTAGAGTGAAGTCTTTATATCAGCAGTCGGAGTGAGGACCTGAGGGCGTGCAGTGAAGCAATAGGAATGCCCCGAGTAAGGTGTTGATTCATCAGTGGCGTCTTGCTAGACTTTGTCGAGGGCCCAATTAGCTGGTAAGAAAGTAGAAAGCTCTACGCGAGTTATCTTCAATGGCACCCTACTTCGCGCAGGTTGGCTGATCTCGAGGGAGATGGAAGGTCACGATACTGTGTGAACCAATCGTAGGATGGCAAACACCGAGAAATACCTTAGTCCTTCATCCATGTCGGTAGAAGTGCCAAGCCAAGTCGAAGTCTAGACAAGCCCAGCCATTGAAGCTTCCCCCGGATTTTCCCCAGATTCGTGTAATGAACAAGATAAGTCGTATCCCGCGGGACTCTTGTCCCAGCCCGGTATCCATCCGGAAGTTCAAACCAGCCTAGGGGTATGTGTAGAAACCTCCATCTCATCACCACGAGGGCGAGTTAGTCTAGTGCCGGTGCCGTACAGCGCTGGTGGAGTTCTTAGCGGTGTATGCAGGGCGCGTGCGGGGGAAAGTTGCCTATCCAGTTTCAAATAGGCAAGTCGGTCTTATTTCGCTCGCGTTTCCTATTTGACCTGCTTTCATCCATGTCCACTTCATCGTCTCCCATGTCTTCCGCCTACCGCCAAAACCCAACGACTTTCCCGCTTTGGCCGGTTTACCTAAATCCAATGTCAGTAGGCCATTGTTGCAAGTTGCCAACCTGGAAAGCAGCCGTTGTAGCAGTACTCGTCAGTCACCGTTCTACGTTTCTCGTCCCCCCCAGCGCCCCCGACACCAACTCACCACTCTCACACAATACCGTTTTGAGTCTTTCTCCCCCCTATGAACCGTCAAATCAAGGCCCAGGAAATCTCTGCCCACCGGCTGGTTTTGTTGTATGCCACTGTCTGCGCGGAAACCACACGTATCAGCGCACATAATCGACGCTGGACAAGTCCAGTGCGCGGCGGGTCCAGAATATGAACCGAGTACAGACCCGGACAAATCCGTGTAACGTCAGTATTCTTTCCAATTCTGTCACTTCCCTCAACCCCGTCGCGTCCCCTCGTCTGTCTTAGGGCCGGCGAACATGTCCATGTCTGCGTGGCGTAGGATCACAGTTTTTACCCGATGGAGCCATCTGCGGTTTGTGATGCCACCAGGAACAGTTTTGTTGACACGCGTGCTGTTGTAGATCTGCAGGTTAAGGTAAGTTTCGATTCCGAAAGTTGTGTATTCCGGCGAGATGGACCTGGCAAGGCTCATGGTTCACGATTGTTCCCGCACGCCTTCCAAACCCGGTCTTTCTCAGCTGTCATGAATGCCTATTCTAACAACATGTTTGGTTCTCCACGCTAGACACCTCAAATGTAAGCGACCCGATTATTCATTTTGCGGCTCCTTGCCCTCCCGCCGGTATCTGTACCATCCCACCGGGAATTTGTCCGTGGCTGAGGCCCTTTGGCGCCGTATCTCAAACTCGGCGAATATTTCCTTGATTGCGGTCCATGCTTGTCACTAACCGAGACCACGTGCAGGTGATTCAAGTCGATCAACGTGTTCCAATTGTCGAAAGTCTGGAGTCGAATGTACCCGTGGATATAGTGTACGCTTTAGGCACACACTGAACCCTAGGTTCGTGGATCCAAGTTCAGTAATCATACCTCAGCCGAGCCCCTCCAGCTGACTTGAACCCTGCTTCTGCGATTAGTGTCCAGCCAGAGAGAGGAACTGGGGCTGCCAAAAGCGAGTACAGCTTCTCAGAACAGCAAACTTGGGTACGAACAACGAACCGCTCTTTCAGCTTTGTTGACGAGACCGAAGATGTGGTCAACATCCATGCTGTTGTCACCGGGGAGCCCGGGGCCGACGACGGCAGCGCGAATACCTACTTAGGGACTCCACATAGACATGAAAGTCCACAGGACTACCTTGCTTTACTATCTGCTGCTTCTTCTCCAGTTCCAGAGTTGCTGTCTCACTCTCGAAGCTCAGGAATAAAATCGCACGCCTCACATGATGCCCACTACGGCCGGGATGGCATCAGGAAGCAACGAAGACACTTGCGACCCAGTCCAAACACGAGCTCTGCATCACAAGATGCCAGACAAAATCCAGCCAAAGAGTTCCATCATCACGACGACACGTCTGCATCGAGCGGTCATACTGGAGCCTCGATACAATGGGATCTACTTCACCTTGGAGAAGATTTGACACTCGATTTTCCAAACATCCAACACATCTTTGAAGCGATAGATCCCCAACTAGAAGACAAATCCACCGGCAACGACAGAACCTACGTCGAAACACCACTATGGCCCCTTCAAGACCGTCAGGAAGCCTTCCTCTACAGATACTTCGTCGACAACCTCGCACCTCTCTTCGACATGTGCGACAACGATAGACACTTTGCCAAGGTGGTGCCGAAGAGAGCAGTCTACTGCCCGACACTATTGAACGCGATGTTTTCAGCTTCCGCAAAACGTCTTAGTCGAACAATTGGCGTTGATGGAGTCATTGCCGATCGATACCATCAAATATGCCTTCGCTCGTTGATCCCGGCGCTCTCGTCCTCTACGGCCGTCGTCGACGACAACCTTCTGGCTGCTGTTGTAATCCTGCGCTTCACGGAAGAAGTCGATATCGGTTCCATGACCCTCGAGTCCCATCTGATGGGTACTAGAATCCTGCTGGCCGCTCAAGAAAACGCCGCCGATTTTAGCGGTCTGCGACTTTCTGCATTCTGGCTCGCTCTGAGGCAAGAGATAAGTCAACATACCCACTTCCTGGCACCCCCCTGTTTCTGGCACCACAAAAACGATGGGATCACAACCCAACCTCCTCATTACTATTAACTATTGATCCTCAACCACACCCACTACAATACAGCTGCCAGCCTCACTAGGGCATTCAGAGTCGCTGGATTCAGCCGTGATAACCTCCTTTTCACCCGCTTCGATTTGAGCCCGATGGATATCCCTGATGTTCGCGAACTTCGTATTGGGATCG